>NC_083499.1:2111534-2413182 GCF_905332965.1 Bombus pascuorum | reverse complement strand
AGAGAAACGTTTCGATCCGTACGCCACGAAAATGTCAGAATAATAGAAATTTTATCTGATCGTAATCCACGCGCTGACTCATATCGATTAAGACGGCTGGACAATGAAGAAACGTCGGACGGTTCGCGAGCTGCAAAGGCACAAAGAACCGGCTGGATGCTGCGACGTGTGGAAGTGAACGCGACGGACGAACGAATTAGAATATATGTACGAGGTGCGAGAGAAAAAAAGGCGAGCATGAAAGTCGCGGGCGTGGGAACGACGGGCCCCAAGCGAGCCACCAATTAACACCAATTAGCGCTCATCTGCTCTAGGTAGTGGCAGCGACGAGTGAGCCGACTTTACATTTAGCACGAGACACCCGGCTCGACGAGGATTGGCTACAACGGTGCTCTTTGTGCTGTCCAGGTCGGCCCCGGGAATTTTGCACTTCCGCGAAAGGTCGGGAGAAATGGATTAGGGGCACTCAATAGAGGAAATGTGTCTTTCTTATTATTTTTCAGGTTATTTAACCTTTCCAATTTTTCTCCTCGATTTTTACGAACATATTATTTGTATTATACGAAGTTTTTGGAAAATTCACGATTCTTGCAAATTGTATACTTGCAATAAATATCTTGTAATTTCTAGTATATGCATTTTTACATTCGTTTCAGATTTTATCAATACACGCAATCGCGATAGTTTGGTCTCATTAGAGTTTCCATGAACTTTCCAAATGTTTTCATAAATAAATTAAAGATAATATTCATAAAAGGTTTCTACATTAAGTATTCAAACACTTTCGCGAGCCACTGTATTCCTATTTATGTATTCCTATCCATTATGCCTATGTTCGTCACAGCATACATCGCATCTAAGTTCTAAAATTTGCATTTCCTTGTTCCATCATCGAGGAAAGTATCCACTCACCACTCTGTCACAATACGGCGAACGAAGTATATACAAACGAAGCGTCTAGGAATTTGCGTGGGTGTCCCGCAGAAAACCGCGTTACGAGCGAATTTCCCCTTTCGCCTTTCACCGAGCAAAACAACGGGCTTCGTTTTGTTCGGACGCGTTTAAAGAGCGCGGCCGCGTCCTCGCACAGGCGTGTAATAAATTATCGGATGGATCGCGGGTAAAAGTCACGATCCGACCACCGGCGGTCTCGATCATCGATCGATCCATCCATGGACGTGGGTCGTCCGGTTTCGTGGGCGTAGGAAATTCATTAAGTCGGATATTATTCCGTAAGATGCGGTTCCAGGATCAATTAATTAATTTCCTATGGCTTCGCGACATTAATCGTCACGAGCACGCGTGTTTCTTAAACTTGATTTCAGACGCGTTATGGTAATGTGATTTTGCACCAGCAATATCGTGTCATTCGACAAATCCATATATCTAATGATACAATGCAGACAAGTATGCAATAACGGGATAGCACGACGGTGTGCATTGTGTTATTAGAAATATAAATCAGACATATGTGCCGGTGATTATAAAAGCGGTCCGAGTCGAGAATCTAAAAAGAAAAGGAGTTTATCACTTATTTCATCTTGCGTCTATTTATACTACAATAATCTGAAACGATCTTCCAAAATTATTAGAAGCTAAACCATAGGATTGAGTTGATTGTCACGTCGTTAAATGTATTTCAGTGTATGCTTCAAAACCAAAATTTTAAGTATCTCAAAATGAAAAATAAACGACTTAGATCACTTTTGTAATCGCTGGCATATATGTTGGTACATTGTCATCGATGCGATATTGTAATTATGTCGCATAGCTCGTTCATACCAAATCTTAATTGGATTGCTATTGAGTTAGAAATTTCAAGATCTCGTGAAGTTATTTACAATGTTAGCGAAACATCGGAAATAGCTTTCTGTTAGATACGGTTTACGGTCCGGAAGCTTCAAACAGTATTAAACGTAAGTGTTTGCAGTGTTAAGTATAACGGTGTAAAGCGTACCAAACAGTGTTAGGTGTGATAAGCCAGGCTATAGAAGCATCAAAACTTCAGCTAATTTTATGATAGAAACTGAGAACAACGTCTTATAGTTTGTCTACAGATTTCAGAATCAATTTATCTACATTTTATAGTCACGATGAGTCAGCGTTTTTATCATTTTGGTAATGGATCAGAGCATCGCAACGTGGAAATCAGGTGTATTTGCTGGGAGCCGAAAAGGACGGATAAAAGCCGTAGCGGGCACGTAGAAATGGTTGAGGAACCTCTATCTGACGTTGACTGTCGTTCCATCGCATCGTGGCGCTCGTCGATGGTAGACGCGTACACGTCGATCGTGTGGCTCGGTAACTACACGTACGTACTTACGTACGCCGAATAGAACGCCTTCTCTTTCTCTATGTCAGGCGACGTGTCTTTGGTTTCGCGGAAAAGATCGAACGAGCGGTACGTGAGGACGCGTACTAAGCAGAAACGAACCTCCAGCACGCCCGCCACCGATCCGGGAAGCCGTGAATGGTTTATGTCTTTTGTCGATTTATTCCGCGAGGCTTCCTACTTTCTTTCTTTCGACGACCCTCGTCCCGGCTTTATGTCTTTCCATAAACACTCGGTATGGAAAATTTGAAATTAAAATATATTTCAAACGTGCAGTTGAGCATATAGCGACAAATTGCGGGTTTTGTTATGAGATTTTGCGAATGTAGTGTTCTGTATGTGAACCGCGCATTTGGAATGGAAGGAAGATCGTATTGGTTTTGGAAGAAGCGAATGTGATAAATCACGTCTTTTCTTCTGTTATAGAAGAGCAATTTTCGAATCCAATACATTGCGAACTAATTCGTCGATCAAATTTTATTTTTGCATGTTTGTATTTTATTTTGAGATCAAATATCTGTTTTTGTCAGCCACTTGAACGTATAGAAAATATTAGTAACATTAATTATATACAAAGTAGTCATATCTACAGCCTGCCCAATATTTAATCGGTTTCTTTCTTTTACCTTTCTCCTCCAAAAATGTGTTTCGAAGGGTGTACACATTCGAACGAGCCTCCGTGTTCAAATTTCGGCTCAGATCCACACGACGATTACGCCAATTTATTTCGTGAAAGTTCCTTACGTAAAATCGTTGCGATATATTATTATTCATTGTACTGTATCATCTCGGCGCATTCGTAACTCCATACTTAACGGTAACACAATGCCAATCGCAAACCATTCTCCAAAGGTTGCTTTATGAAAATTTGCCATTCTCCTCGCTTCTTTATGTTCGTATCCCATCAGATATGTTTCTCCTTTATTATACTTTATTCACAAAGAGAATGGAATAAACAAAAGATCGAGTAAAATTATATTAGATACCATAGCCAAATATTTACTAATATAAACTATCTAAATTTTAACATCTATCTATATTTTAATATAAAAAAATCTAAAACTCGAATTCTAAAGTCGAAACTATCTACATTTTAATAATACCTATCGATATCGATGTAACATCCATTTTGGGTCACATGGATCCGTGGAATTTGACGAATTACAAGGCAAATTACTTAGCTCAGCTGAAGCATCCTTCTTATTCGAATAACCCCGCCTTACCTATTCCGAACATCACCTTTAAGCAGACCCACCTTTCAGCGGCGCGTCGCGATAAATTCGATTCTCTCGCTATAAGACGGTTTGCAATGGAATTCCAGCGCTCCGTTCCTCCCAAAAGCTGCATTCCAACAGCTCCTCCGTTCAATTACTTTCGAAAGCGATTTCCCAGGAACGCGAGGCGCGGACGAGGTCCCTGAATCCTTGTGGAATTCCGACTTTTGATCGCTTTCGAGCACCGCCTGGCCGTGGTTTACCCTTGACCCTAAATCTCGCCGCAACAATCGGGGGTCTCGAGGTCAGGCGTCGCGATGCGATAAATTCGCAGACTTATTCCCTCTCCTCTTATACTTCGGAAGGAACGATTCATCTGACGGTGGGCCAACGTAGAAGAGGGTTGTTCTACGTCCCCTTGAAAATTCCAGCGAGCACCGAAGGGGAAGTTTCGTTCTGGAATCCTTTCCTGCGTCCTCGGTTCCCAATTAGCCGGCTGGCTAATAAATCTCGCGTTGTCCCCGACGAGAACCGTAGAGCGAGAGGATCGGCAGCGCGCAAGGAGAGAAAAAAAACGAACGTCCGTGAGGAGGAAGCGGACACGCGGCCAGAAAGGGAAGGAAGAAAGAGTTGTGGGGGGATCCTCGAGCGACAGAGGACGTAGAGAATCCTCTTGCAGCCGGTGGTAGCCACTGTTCGCAGGGGTACAAGGCCAAGAAGCCTTCGTACGATGTCGCGACCAGCCTCTTTCCTCGCTTCGAGACGCTCAAAGGAGGAGCTCCGTGAGGAGTCAGTACCTCGTGATACTGATGGTTGTGCTGTATGCTGGTACCTCTACCTGCATATCGCGGGGAACCTGGCATTCTCCGCGTTAAATGCCTGCTCAACGAGCGAGCCCGACTCTCGCGCCCATTTACATGTACACGAGTTCGTTCTTCTCTGTGTATATGGATGGCTATAAGATGAGCTTGGAAACGAATGGAAGTATTTCGTACGAGAGATATTGGAAGAATAGAATTCTAGATGCACAGGTGTGTCGAGTGAGACCGTTGGACATCTTGAAGTAGAATGATGTCTCTTGAACGTCGTCTGTTTCCCAGACCAAAGTGTACAATAGCGTGCTGCAGATTCGTTTGATGTCAACGGATTGGAGAGTAATTTCGTTGATTTCAAGATGATGTAAATTGATTTTCTTTTGATCAGTGCGTATATGGAGATTCGAATGAAGCTTTTCGCTTAATCATTAGTCCTACGTCGAGGGGTAAATTTCGTATTATTAAAAACATATATAGATGGTGCGAATTTTGGAGTTGTATTGGAAGAAAGAACGATTGATGGATGCTGAAAGTAAAAAATATAAAGTAAAACTTGGAGGATTTTATTTTGATTGGTGTATATTCGGTCAGTGAGATTCGAATGAAATTTCTTTTAATTCCATCGTAAATTCTACATCGAGGGATTAATTTCGTACTATCTGAAAGATAAAGTCTGTAAAAATTGCAGGCTTTATAAAATAGAATGGTTGATTCCACGTACAATGCAGATATACAATAGCTCATCTTGTTATTCTATCGTATATTTATATAAGTATCACAATGTTCCACTTTTACGTAGATTATTAAACTCTGTAACACGATGCAGCACAAAATATCGGAACGTTCCATAATTCACAGAAGCCAGCGAAAAAATTCTTAATATCCTATCGCCATAATTCTTGCGGCCATAAAATGGTCCCACTAAACATTCGTATTACAATCTCCTCTGAACACACCCGGGAATAATGGCCATATTTCAAGCAGGAACGATAGCGCATTCTTCATTCAAAAATTACCTCTAAAATTCGCCGACGTACAATACGTACACACATTCCCCTCCCCTAACTTTACACACAATCACAAGCTGATATCGGTGTACGTGCACGCGAGGTCGCGGCGAAGAATCGAGGCCTGTACAGGGAACAGAAAACGTGGTTCGGGAGACACGACGGCAGCGACTCGTACACGGGCTAACTAGCGATGGAAGAAGACGAAGAGGACGAAGAGGAACGATTCTGCTGGTGCGGATAAAAGAAAAGGAGGAGACGATCGAGGAGATTGGTATGCGGTCCGCGCAGCGGGTTCACACACGACCTAAAGGCGGCCCAAAGCCAGTCTAAAGGCTGAGCAAGCGGAGACGAGGAGAAGAAGAAGACGAAGGAGTCGTAGAAGGGGGTAGAGGACAAGCTCGCGAGGCATTGCCCAAACCGGGGCGACAGTTTCTTCCTCCCCTCTTTTCCTTCATTTGCATACTCGCGATGCGGTACACCTGTGTGTTTCGTTGGCTGTGTGTCCGTCTCTGGCCGCGTACACCTGACCAATAAGTTCCCCGGTGAGCGTAAATCTACGTTGTAAACGTGAATACTCGGCTGGCTCCCCTGCCGCGTCAACGAGGGCAGTTTCGTTGGCCCGGGATTAATCGATGACTTTCGCCTTTCTCTCAGAGAAATAATTAATAATGTTGATCCGTTCTGCACTTGCGGCGAATTATGGAGATTCCTTATGGAATTAACGAGTCACGGGGAGCAATATAGATTGAATTCACACGTGTGGGAACGCGGAAACGCGCAGAATCCCTGAGACATCGAACGATATAGAAGCCTCGGGGACTTTATTTCTACGTACGTGCGTAAGTAAGTATATAAGTTCACGTCCTGGGAACAGGATCGTGCGGAAGCGTAGACAAATCGATGGTTATATTACTTCGTTGAGCGTTTAATCGATGTCCCCGGTAAATGGTGTGTCGTTAATTCATGGAAAAGGAATGATAGCAAAACCTAGAGACTAGATGGTCGCTCGACAAAATTTGTACGCTAATTGTGGGACGTTTTATAGTTCTCGAATTATAGTTCATTAGCGGGACATCCGCGAGGTGCGTCGTGGAATTTGAAAAAAGGCTCGATGGAAGTTTTTCATTCGTGTTGAACGTAAATCTCTCGTGTTGGCCGACGACCAACAGGCAGCCTGATTGCGATCCCCGCGGGCGACCGAGAGCCGGCGGAACGATTTTGGAGCCGTTCGGTCGATTAACGACCGGTTCGCGTACACTTCTTGACAAATCGATCCTGCTTCCGTATCTGCGCCGCTGCGTGATTTATATGCGCTTAGAATCGGCCGCAGTCCCCAACGAAAATATAAATGACACGCCACGAATATCTCTATTGGTAGATCCACCGTCTACCTACGAAGGGTGATTTCGTTTACATTTGTAAAATGAATATCGACGTGGCCGATGAACAATGGTTTAGATTGTAAGATGTTGTTCCCATTTGAAACGTCGCTTCTCAAGAGCCACACACATTTGGTTTCAGATTAATCAGCTTAACAGTTAACACAAAGTAAAGTATGTAAGCAAAAGCTACAAACCATATTAACAAAATCAAGAGACAAGTACAGATAGCATTGCCGAGAGCGTTATGATTGTAGAATGTTAAATTGAAACATTATCTCCAGGGATATCAAAATACACCAAGAACCACGTCAGACCGTATCCGAAAGCATAATCGCGATAGAAAATTTATATTACCAGACTCACTTAGAAATACGATTGAAAACGATTGATGTGATATAAACTGTTCTGCTGCTGTTTTAATTCTAGACGAAACTCTGTTCGCAGGTAATTCTCGAAATGAGGCCACGTTCCTCGACGAAACGATACAGCCGGATGGAATGTGATATCAACAAAGATGAACGAGAGATTCGATGGAGGGTCAGGAAACGAGTCTGGGCCCGAAAAGTATGCAGAGAGGCCATAGAGGAATCGTTGGAGGACGCAAAGAATACACCTGTTGGATTCTGACTCACGACGATGATCCCCTGCGGGGATTCGAGGCGTGCCTTCACGGGCTTGACTCCTTCATTTTCGTTCTCCCGCGGTTTTTATCCGTCGTTCGTGCGGCGAACACCGTTTAGACGACTATCGTTTATCATTACACGGGTTATTATCGAAGCTATAATTATCGGAATTTATCACGCGCCATGGAGAAAGGAGGGTAAAGCGTTTTCGTCTCTATTTCTCATTGGATTTCGACCGAGAGCGATTTTCACCTCTGTCTGGCCGATCTCTGAGCCGAGCCGAAGTCGTTTAATACGCTGGTGCTAATTATGCCAGTGATATTACCTGGGAAATTTAACGCCTACGGATTATTTGTGCTCTAGGCGGGACGAGAAACGGTGCTGCGTTTGGTCTCTGGCTACTCCAGTTACGTCGATCAAACGGTTTTAGCCATTAGGCTTCCAGCCACGGCGAACCGTAACGACGAACTTTATTAAAGCGTGAGAAAGTCCCCTCCCGGAGGTGATTAAAGCCGCTCGACTAATCTACTTACGCGACGCCGCGGTTTGGAACTCAATAGCGACCCGGCTAAATTGAATGATGCCGTTTGACGCGTGACACGGCCGCTTAAACGTCGCATCGATCATCCGACGTCCTTCGGCCACACCAACTTCAAGAATGAATCGGTCATTTTCTTTCTTATATTCTTCGTGATTATGTGACATGTGTATGGACAGAATCGATGAGAAGCTTGAAGGGAATTGGACTTTTAACGAGTGAATTGTAAATGAATTTTTGGTTCTGGTGATAATTGGTTATTTATAGTTAGTTTCGTACGATAGTTCAATAAGATGCAATTTTATCATCTAGTAAGATTATTAGATATTGTCGTTAAGGTTATATAATGTCAATGAAAACTTACGACTTTATTTTAAATTACTAGACTAAATTAACAATTTGTAAAAGTAGCGAATCGATGAGTTACTATCCTTCGATAATAAAAACGTTAAACCAAAATCTCATATATTATTAGCTCATTTTATATTTAGGTTATCCGAAACTTTTCGTTAACTATGTATGATTTATGATTCAGTCAATTACGATTCAATCTCGACGCTGCCAGTAGTTTCCAACAACAAAGTAAGAATATTACTCATCAAATTCTACGCGTGTATCTCGATGTTATTACAAACTCTACCTTATAGCTTACACTTAGTCATCGACGAATCGAGTTTCCGATTAGTATATTAAAAATTACTATTTTGAGATACGTCAATATCGACATATGATTGATTTATTGAGTCGCAATCAAAATCACGCTCGAATCTTTCTCTATGATGTGCGTACCATTAAACTCGCACGAGAAATAAGAAACAATAATCCAACTATAAACGTTTTATATAAAATAGATTCAATTGGTTACTATAACAATTTCATCGCTTACCAATTTTACTAAATTCTACGGATACTATCTTTCATAAGTATTTCAAAGATACAACGAAAAAACTTTTCTCGACAATTATTTGGAAGTGTTGAAATACTTAGGAACGTACATACTTGGTACTATACGATATAGTATACCAGTTGCCTATACTCCTCGACCAACAACGTCCAATTGAATCATCCAGCAGTTTTCAATCTCGCCACCCTCGAGCGAGCGAACACGTCGAGCGGGCGACTCGCTAATTCAGTCAACATAATGCCCGGTGAGCTCCACGTGGGCCCAGCGATTGTGACGTCACATCATTGATAGAGGTGCCCACACTGGATGCTTAGAAGTCGCGGATATTGTGTCAAGAATAGATACGCCAACGGGTTTGCTTATTTGCGACTCGTTGTCCGTGTATGGAAAATGAAAATGAAAATCGACGAAAGTTTGCGATTCAACGGACGAGAGAAAATGATCATTGTGGGAAAGAGCGAAGACTCTGGATGAAAATAGCGGGAAAGCGATCGAGGCTTTCGATGAGATAGAGTAGACAAAGATGCCTCGAGGAACACGACGACAAAGAAGACGCGTCTATATAACGTAGAACGAGATGAAAAAGGATAGAAACACGTGGCTGGAGAAAGGAAAGACGCGAAACGTGGTGTTTGCTCAGAAGATACACACAGACGTCAGGATTGTGCAAAAGCTCGGCTAACTCTCATCTCACTGATCGTTTCCTGTGCCATTATGCTACCGCTGAAAAGGCGGCTGGTACTCCCTTCTTATGTATGCCTCTTTACGCCGCTATTGAAATCGCAAACGGAGAAAGTCGAAGGACGATTACTCGCCGTGCCAGATGTATACATATATGCCTGTTTGTTTCTTTCTTTGGTCGTAACCGGTATCGAGTGCCGTGCTTATTAACTGGAAGACTATAGTCTTAAGCGTGGTTTCGACCGAGCGAAGTGCATGCGGTATTCCAGAGAGGAAGATTATCCGAGGGTCTACGGTCGATTTCACCAGTCTCGAAATATTTTATCGGATGGCGGTGGTTGAGAAAATCTGTATGCATTGGATAGTCTATGGATTCATACATGAGGATGCAGCTTTTAAGAAAATAGAGGTTGCTTTGGGAAAATTAGGATCTCTCAAATTATCCGTCAAATGCAAATTCAACGTTCTAATTTCTAGTAAGAATAATAACCTACTGCGTGGTCGTAACAATTAATACTTATGCTTCTGTTCAACGAGATGATTTGTCATTGTTTTAACAATACGTAGCTGTAGTTCTACTCTGTAATGGGCACTTTAACCAAGTGTATTAAATGTAAAAGTATATTAAATTATTTAATCGTAATTTCATGTAACTAGAAAAATTTGATATTATGAGGATGAAATTGAGAGCCTTATGAGGATGAAATTGGTAGGTGTAGAACGCTTCATTGGAAAATAAACATACGTGCAACCATATATTGCAAAATAATACAGTTTCTGACAATTTAAAAATATCTTTCACGATTTTCGTTCTAATTTATAAATTTCAAAGTATCTAATTGTAAAATAAGTTCATCTAATTATTCTTCAGTTGAACAAAAATCCACCCCATACAATAGCCAGGTTCTTCGCTAAAAAGAAATAAAGAATTATCGTGTGTAACAAACAAATTTCTTCCCATATGGTACTTGGTGCGAAGCAACAAGGTTTCAAGGCGGAAAGAAAGGAGACCATCCGCGTTCCTCTTCGAGCTAAAATCGCGCGAAATCTCATTTGGAGGCGGCGCCCGTGGCTCTATTAAACGGCGGCCTCTTGTTCTCATTCTCGAAATCGTTGAAAGGCAACCGAGTGAATCTCTGCCGGGCGGGCCGGCAATTTCGCAACAATACAGAGGGCTCCGGTCGCTCCATTGGAAAAGGACTTCTACGGGAGCATTGTATCGCGACGTCGATCGCAAATTTCTAGCCCCGATTCCTTTGTCGATGCGGGGCGCGCGAGAGCTATCGAATCCAAAGGATTTCCGGTCTGTTGCTCCTCTATCGACGAGTCGTTACGTAGAATTCCAGTTCGGTTCCAGTCGCTTGGCAACGTCTCTTCGTGTTCCTCTGCCTCTCCTTCTTCTTTCTTTTTGGCTGACCTCTAACTGTGGAATTCTTTTTCAAATCGTCCATCTTCTTTGCCAATAGTCTCGTTTTCTTTGGAGCAACAAATGACTATTAGTGGAATCGTGTGGAGATTTTTGAAGTAAGAGGTTTATAGAAGCGTAGGAAGAAGCTCTTGGGGAACACTGGAATAGTGTAAAACAAGGGCAGCCATAAACTGGAGAAAACAATATCATATGAACAATATAATATCAACGATACAATATCTTCCGATAATCTTTTCAAGTTGTTTCAAGTTCATTTTCTTTGACAATATGTTCGCTACCTTTAGAACAACAAGTGATTATCAATGGAATCCTATCAAGATTTTCAAAGTAAGAAATTTGTAAAGTTCTGGAGAGAAACTATGGGGAGAAATTGAGGAACACTAGAACGATGTAAATTTCTCATTAATGATAAATCTTGCACTAAGAAAGACAGACAAAGTAGTAGAGAAAGGTGGTCTCTCAATTATTTTCCTTAATAATACGTTACTCTTTTCTAAAATTACAAATAATTATCGACGGGTATGAGCACGGGGACTACAGGAGTAAGAATTTCCTAAGATAAAATACAGAAGCTCTTAGAGAATCTCAGAGTGGTACATAATAAATCCTCAACTAAAAGAGACAGCTACTAATTGGAGAAAACGTCTTCAGTTTACGAATTCATACGATTCACCAAACTTCGTAATACCATACGAACTAGAAGCCGCTTTCCAATTATTACAAACTCCTCGAGGAACACTTGATTCGAGATGCCTAGCAATATATCTTCGCGTAATGAAAAAGCAGTCGTCGAATCTTTAAACCCAAACAGCAGCAGTAGTTCCAGTGAACGATTGCCAACATCCCACCCACGTGATGTGTCACCAGGCCCGGTCAGGCGGCTGTCGAGCGTAATTACGTCGAGACGAACGGCCGATTTCGACGAGTGGTACCGAAGAGATCCTCTGAAGATCCTCGAGAGCAACCATGACGACGTGTTTCCGCGCGCAAGAGGTATACACATCGGCTGAACGTATACGTCAAGGGCTCTCCACTGGAACCTAACGGACCAAATCGAGGCACAGCTCTCCTTTTGTACTGTGCCTGTGTGCGCGCATTAAAACTCGCGAGGTACGCGTTCGCACGCAGACAGGCAGACACGGTCAGTAGTGGATTATTTGAAGAGCACTAGCGTGTTTGTATATTTCATAACTCGCTCGTGAGGCTCTAAGAAGATCCATGCCGGGGCCCGTTTCTTCCGAGGGCGACAAAGGGTGGGACCGATGCGTTCCCTCTTTCCTCGTTCCGTTCCCACTCAAGAGGAGGGCATAAACAGAGGCCCTTAAATTGCTTCCTTTCCGTGAAGGATCTTTTCTCTCCCCTGTTCTCCCATTCCACTCGCTTTTTCCTTCGTTTTTCTTTACCACGAGCGACTAGGTTCATGGGTGTGTACGCTTTTTCAAGCATTTAGCGCTCCCCGAGCTAATTCAATTATGGGGGCCATGGACACGCAATAAAAAAATATATGGAAAGCAAATATAGGTGTAAGCCACCCCGCTGTTTTTTTTTTCTTTTTTTTTTTCGAGGGTAAGCGTCAAGCACGGAAAACCGTGTTGCGTTATGTGCATATATGTAGCTGTACGATATCGTGGTCAGGAATTTAGAAAATATTATAGATCTCGTACTATGTTTGGGTTCGTTGGTTTGATTTCCTGGTATTATAGTAACTATGAAATCATTTTTGCGGCGCGCGTCTTGAAAAACTGCTAAGCTTGACTTTCGTTACGGTAATTAAATACGGAGAATATTGAGTATATGGATATTATCTTTCCCGACTGAAGCCATATTGAAATATTGACTGCATTTAACGATCTCTTAGGAATTCCCACCTCGACTGAATTCTTTAAAGTCTCACCATGATCAATGGACAAAGATTTCTATATCCCAATGACAAAATCGATCGCTACCAGGCGATTATTTGAAATTTTCAATTAAATTTTTTACTTACAATTAGCGTTAAAATTCTCAGCTCATGTTAATAAATAGTCGTACAGTGTATGATATTTAATTAGCCCACGAATGGCACGTACTTTAAGTATTCTTACTTTTGACAGGTTAATCCTGTTCGAATATTTCACACTTTCGAACACGGTCGTCTTTTTGCCTGAGAAAATATCATTATGCTGTTTATGATAATTCGAGGCTGGAATGAGAGAAACGCGTGTTTGTTTAAGACGTAATGGAGGATAAATATTTTCTTCTGTCAAGGTTCGTGAAACTGCGTGATTCATTTGAAAATTATTTTTTCTGGACATCATTATTTTTAGTATCGAACATGTTATATATTTGCAGAAATTTATTCTATTCTTCAACGAAAATTTATTTTTCTTCATAATTGCAATTTGTTTGAATGTATACAACTAATAAAATGAGACAGCGGTTTTTAACCTGTGGTGCGCGAATCTTCGGAGGCTACGAAGTTCTCGCAAGTTGTTATTGTATTATTCGAATAAAAGATATTTAGTATGTCTATTTGCTTATCTATAATGAATCTTTTCTTCCCCAAGAAGTTGTTGTTCAGCAGTTGATGTGTGTTTTAATTACTTAATTATTAGTGGTTAAATGATTATTTAATTACTTAACATACTTGGCACACTGAGGATTTAAGTCTTTGGTGTCCGCGATAACAAGAATTATTTAAATGGGGTTTGTGGTAAAAAAAGGGTTAAGAATCATTGAAATAAAACATTTTACTCACCGTCCATCGGAAGGTGAAATGAAGTTGTAGGGTGACAGGTTCGCTTAGGGTGAAGGTGTTCTGGCCGAGGGCGTGACTAGATACGTTGCCAAAGCTGCAGGAGCCGATGGCGGTGACATTCGACTGGTATTCCTTCAAGCAGAGCCAGAAGGCTGTCGAGCACGGTGTCGTGCACGGTGGTAATTCTCCCTTTCCTCCGCCATCACCTCCTCCGCCGCAACACCTACCGTCCACCAGGGTGCCCCTGTTGTTCGTTAGCGAGAGGATCTGTACCTCGAAGAATCCGCTCGCGTTCGTAGCCTGTGACAATCAACAGAAGTATATTTACAATACTGTTCATAAACTTCGATTATACTATCGAAGAATTAATCTTTTATTCGAGTTTATCAATTAGAAATATTATACGATATGAAAACAAATTTTTCTTCGAATATTTATTCTATATTATTGTATTTTGGAGGAAAATATTGAATATCATATAATGAAACATAAGTAATGGATATTAAATATACATAATAGAATTCCATTTATCCGAACCTGTCGAGGGGAACAGTTTATATAACAGGAGTTCACATAATAGGAGCTCACCAATTCTCCTCACTACCTATTATGTTTCGTTCACATAACAGTTCACGTTCAGACAAGTGAATTTAATCAACAAAAGTGCAGTTAATCGGGAATTAATTAAAAGTTTGTTCCAATAAGTGAACTTGAGATAAATGGAGTTCTACTGTGTTATATTTGTTGGAATTATTTCTGAAAAGAATAGGAAAGCGTTAAATATTATAGTTATCTTATATTATAATTAATATTATAGTTATCTTTTGTAACTTCTTTCTTACGGTATTAAATCACCAGATTATTACTGAAGGAAAATGTTATTGCAATTTAAAATATTATATTTTTAAAATTAACATCTGTGATTCTATCATTTATTGAAACAATACATTGAATAGATCATCGAAAAAGAGTCCAGTTAAGTCGCGGCAATTTATATTTTGATCCGTGCACATATCACTTTTACATCTGACATTTGGATACCCCTAACGGCGCATTAAACTCTATCAGTGCGTTAACATTAGCGACGAAGCTGTCGCTGTTTTTTCGTTCAATATGAAGGCGAATTTATCGGGCTCGTTACGCGGAGAAAACGGTCCGCATTAAACACAGCACGATTTCATTCGGCTCTTTCTAATGGGCATAATAAAACAGCAGGATTTTCCAGCTCGGGTCCCGCGAAAACGGAAGTCTCCGCGGCCTTAGGAGGCGAAAGGCCCCTCGAGTATCTATTACGAACGCTTCGCCAACTTCGAACCGATTCGCTGGAAAAAGTCGAACTATTTCAAAACTATATTCGTGCTCTGGCAATTTTTCGATGCTCCCTGTTCACCTTTCCATTCTGACATTATTTTTTTTTTGTACTTCATCCCTATGTTTCGTGTGATACCACGTGATTCGGTGCAAAAGAATGTTTCTCCAAAAATATCCTATAGTTTAGTATTGTAAAAATTCCTTACGATAGGATAATACAACTTAGTTCTACAAGATTTGAACACAATATAATTTCTCGATGCTTCCTTTCATCTTTCATGTTAATATCCCAATTTTGTATTTCACTTTGAAGCTGTCAGTCGTCAGAAATTAGATGGTAACACGAATTCCTAATAAATACAGTTTCCTAAAAGTCTCTGATTAAACGCGTAACTAGCTCCAGGAATATTGACGCTTTTTCACGCTACTTTCTGTAGTTGTAAAATATACCAAAATATTTCCTATGCTTGTCATTCTCAGCGATAGCAGAGAACTGAAATTTCATAATTTAGCTCTGCAAGAAATTCATTTGCCTAGAAAGGTTCTTTAATCCGACTCTCAACTTTCAAGAGATTTAACTCCGATACCTTCTATAAATTGGCAGTCCAGGTTAGTCTACACGAAAGTCCATCTACTTTCCCATTCACGGTCAAAATTGCGCGGGGGATCTCGCAACCGCGCCGATGCCGCAACCCGTGGTGAATTTACATCGGCCTCTCGCTTTTGCCCACGTACGATTAACAATAAAAGCGGCACGAAATCGTCTCGTTTCAACGGCGGAGAGTCTTCCTTTCGTTGCAGTTACGAAACGCTCTATGTATGTATGCTTCGTCTATACCTATCGGTTTCTAATGCATTGAGCGAGCACGTGTATTCGACGTACTCATACACTAAATACTACGTACTATACACACTACTTATGCACGTATTGATATACGTATGTGCCTAGACGTAATACGTAGATATACAGGGTGTCCCAGACTTTGAAAGTCAAACTTTGTCAGTATATTTTATGAGTATAACCGAATAATAAATATCGTATAAACTTAGATCATTAAAAAATTTTATTAGAAAGTTAGAATAAAAATATGAAATACGAAGAGAATTTCTCGAATTCTATGCCAGATAGATATTAATATTCGTGTGTATGATGAATTAGTACAAGGAGAAATTGGTCCATTGAGACGATGCAAGATCAAAATGATCTTCATAGAGCAATAAATTCGATATTCTTATCGTT
Source organism: Bombus pascuorum (assembly GCF_905332965.1). Lineage (NCBI taxonomy): Eukaryota > Metazoa > Arthropoda > Insecta > Hymenoptera > Apidae > Bombus > Bombus pascuorum. The sequence goes on along the minus strand of NC_083499.1, from coordinate 2,396,966 downwards.
CTAAATTCGTGGTAAAAGTAAAGCCAGGGAGATTGTCTGGTCAAAATAAGACAAAAATCAAGAGTAACGAAGTTGCAGGTAAATTCACGTATACTCGACAAGACTCGATTTCCTTGAGAACGTAGATTTTATAGCAATTTTCTTATTCTCCACTTCTGTCTTATTTTCAGCCATAGGATCTCTTCAACTTCGCTTGTACCGCTAATTTAAAACCACGATGTATTTTCGTTTATCATTTGAAATAATGAAGACACCCTGTACGTATAAGTGCATCGAGCGAACGAGCATACACGGACGAGCCCTGGGGGCCTATGTAATTATCGTAAGAGTAAGATCGAAGGTAGAAAGCGCAGAGGATCGTCTGCTGGCCTTTCCACGACGCGCTTCCTACTATGTTATATAACGTCGTCTCGCGAGTGACATTTTCGCTCTTGCTAGAGCCAAGCTTCTGTGGTTTCGTGCGAACACCGTGGAGCAGTAAGAAGGGTAGAGGCTGGCAACTTCGCCAGGATGAATCCCGCGGAAATTGAAGAGTAAATCACGGATAATGTCCGGCTGTGGCGCACGGGAAATGGAGGAGCCATCAAGCGAACGTTCGCGCGAGGGACAATGCAGTGTTCCTTCCCTCGAACGAGGAATCTTCGTTAAAACGAAACGTGTCCTCGCATTATCGTTACCGCGAATAGGCAGTTTGTTCAATGATGAATCTTCGGTTGGAATTTCTGCGATCGTTTCGAACATATTGCAGAAGCCAGTGAGGAATGTGTAGATATATGCATTCGGTGTCTGCTTGTTTGATAATCTCTTCTTATCTCTTTGTACGTTTGATTTATACCAAGTAGTGCGATCTTGTGAGGCAAGTTCAATTTTTAGATCTGTCGATAACACATTGATCATTAGAATCTTGAGGAAAGATAAAGTAAAAGTTATATTTGATGCCTGTTAAATTCTTTTTTATACGTTGCATAGGGCAACGCGGACAATTCTGTCCGATATTTGGATTAACTGATGATCCATTAATTTTCAGAATTATGAGGATAAAGAAAAGATCAAGAGTGTGTAGTATTATAATGGAAGTGATAATAATGTATCAGTAAAAAGACAAGTACAATGAGAAATTCTGTTTAATATTTGGAACGCCTGATGCAAAAAGCTACTGTTCAACTAATTTACATAGGATACTCCACATATATTTCATAATATTTGTCAAATTAGACTCTCGTATTTATTATATTCCATAATCCAGAGTTATACAATAGACGTTTCACTTACCAAGCAGTTTGTTCAACCAACCTATAAACCTAAACTTTCCTGCCAGATAATAATCTACATCGAAGTTCGTCGAGTTATCAAGTTCAACATCAAGATCCTCAAACTAAACTCTCTCTCTCTCTCTCTCTCTCTCTCTCTCTCTCTCTCTCTCTCTCTCGAATCTTCTTATTAACAAACATATTTTTTCCATACATATTTTCCCACATACACAACCAGCTTGCACAACACTGGTACACCCCGTACGCGATTCTGAAAAGATCTAACCGAGCTAAACGTCGATAATATGCAGCCTGCCGGCAATATCCGTTAACGGCGACGAGAGTCTTTCTCCTCGAGGGGAATATATCAATCGAGCGTGGAAACGGCGAGTATGTCGTGGCCGTAAAACGAGCAGCGTGCGTTTGCTCGAGCGGTTGGTATAAGTTGGTACCGCGGGCGATCGTCGTCGTCGCGTTTACGACGCTTGGACCTTCACTTGGTCCAAGAAGCGGTGTGTTTCCGCCCTGTTCCGTGGCTGTGTTTGACCAGCCCGGCAGTGTAACGACCGTTCCTCTTCTCTGTCGTTTTATTAGCCGTGTATACTTATTCTGGAGGCACTCGCCTCTGGAGTAACCCGTTGCCTCCGAAAGCAGCTGAAAACCGTGAACGACTGTGACCAGGGTACAAGGGAGATTGCGTTTGCGTGGCCAAAGTTTGCACAGTCCGCTCACGTGCCGACGTGAAATTGCTCGGAGCCGCGGAGATGGCTTTCAGGCCGCCGACACGGAAGAACATGGCCTTCTTCAAAACTGGCATCGGCCAGTACGTTCGATGATACGTATACGGATGGGTATCGTCGTGGATACGAGGCTGGAATTCTTAACAGCCGATCGCTGTGCCACAACGCTACTCTTTCTCACGCGGCCGAACCGGTGAACTATGCGCGCCAACGCGTGATCTGATTCTCTTATGTCGGATTAATTGGGACGATTAGACGTCCCGTAAGAAATTTGTGGTTTCTTTTAAAATTTGCTCTTGTATTTCAGCACGCGTTTGACTGTGTTCCTAGTTGTATATAATTAGTCGTGTTTAAGCTAGGTCGTCAAGGAGTCATACGATGTTTCATTGTTGGACTGTATATATTAATATACTTAATCTGACGCTGAAGTTTCTCGGATTTTTTGAAAGTCTAAAATAACCTTCCGTTTAACTCAAATAAATTCGTCGTAAATAAAACGTGTCCAACAATGCGCGATCGATTAAGCTTACACTTATCAATGTGCGAGAGAAAAGATCTTCAACAGATGAATATCAACAGTCAAACAGTATTACGACCTTAAGGAAAATTTTTATTAAAATCGAGAATTGTCTAGGCTGCAAAGAAATGTTTAAAATCTCTGTACGGAAAGATTTACTGTAGTTTAAGGATCTTTATGACTGGAATTTATGCAAAGAATAAAGCCTGGCATAAAAACGACATTTGTGTCTCTGGATGGTGCTCGAGCATCGTGAAGAGGCTCGATCCGTTGTTTTCCCACAAGGTCGGGCTCCACCCAGGGATAATTGAAGTCTCTCAGAGCTGTCGAGAGGTGTAATAAAGGTGGACACCTCGTATTAACGTCCACTTCCCATCGTGCTCCGCGCCTCTCGGCCACAGAACAATCACTTTGCCCGTGGTGCTCGCTTTCACGGTTATTAGGTCAATTGTGCGAAAGCTCATCTTTCACTGGGTACCTCCTTCGTGAAGTCGATTGTTCTTTCGGTAACATTGTTTCCTCCCGACCGTGTTCTATAATCCTATTCTTCGAATCTTGTATGCGTAACTCCGCTTGACGATCAATTTTTACTTTCGATGCAGATGAGTGCAATATTTTCTTGTATATTTTCGTAATATTATAAAATTGTTTCACGTACTAAATACATATGGGTATCACAAAATGTATGTTTTATTATAAAACAAAGTAACGTAAGTATCGTTGCGATAAAATAACGCTTATGGTCAGATATGTGACAACCGTGTAAGCGTAAGTATAAGAAAAAGGATTTGGAATTTAAGAGTAGATATTTAAATATAGAAAAAATCCTAATAAATAAGAGTTAATAAAAGTTAATATTTTCAATGTTATACGAAACATTTCGCTTCCAATCACGTGTCAATTTGCATCCATCGCGAGCACTCTATAAATCGTCATAAATACACGAGAATCTGAGTATGTTCACTTGTATGCATTCCCCTCTATTTAATTCTATTCTATGCGTTCTCTACATAATGTACATATTAGTAAAACAAAGTTCGCTATGGTATATCGAGTGTCATTGGATTCGAATTGCTTATGAAATATTTGCTAATACGATAAAACATTCTGATAATGTACTCCTTCCCATAATACGCATGTCACAATGAAAGATATGTTCACTCAATTCTATTGATCGTTCCTGGTAACGTTTCGCAGTTATGAAAGATTAATCCGCTTAGGAGGACGTTTAGTAACTGTCAAGCCGTTTGTCGGAAGTCCAGCGAAGTCATACAGCGGTCGATGCAATGAGCCAAGTCTTGTCTACGATTTTTCGCGTCCGATTCGTGCGAATACATGCACGATCATGGCAGTAGTACCGTAATATAAACAGGCATTAACGCAGCAACCGGTTAAATGCGTAAGAAAACGATGCACAGAGTCGACGCTGCATCAGTCATTAAAGTGTCAACTACCTCCAGCTGCTACTTAAAACCTTCCACTTCGTCAGGGCATCGTCTGTCTTTCGAATGACTGAAATTACCGTGCTTTTTCGAAGTTCCCTCCGCGAGTTACTCTTTCTTGTTACATTGTCAGACACGTTATTGCTACGGTCTCCTAAAAGACTTTCTAGATGAAGATGTATTTAAGATGACCTCTATTTGAAAGGCTTATGACTTTGGAATTGGAATTCAATGAATCTTTAGTAAAATTGGAAAAAGTTAGAAATTTATAACGTCTATCAAAACCTAACAGTAAATATACTATCACGTACTGTTACTAATACACATATACTAGTCAAATTGTACTGTAATTTTTACTATAAGAGACTTGAATAATATATATATAATAATTATTATTATATATATATAAATTCTTAATTTGTAAAACTATATTCTTCATTATTTTACGCTACTTCTTTTAATTATCACGTAACTTATGTTTCAATATAGAAATTAAACAAATCCTGTAGATCTTTAGTGTTTACTATAAAGCAATCAATTCTGAATTTATAAGATATACTCTTCAATATTTTACATTTCACGCTTTCTTTACCTGCCACGTAGTTTATAACATAACAAAGAAATGTAAAGTCTTACAAAACTCTAACGTTACAAAATTCATTCTGATAGTGTGAGTCTGTAGGTCTGTTACGTTACACGCCATTCCCTTAGCCTATATCGTATCCTAACAATATCAAAAATATTTATCCACGATATGATCCACGGAATGATTACCATTACATTCTTCATATTTTTTAAATAGAATTTCTCAAAGAGATTAAAAATTTGAGCAACGAAGCTTATACTTTGTCCAATGCTGAAAACATCGTCATGTCGGTGGACCACCAAGGATCTGCGTAAAAAAGCGATCGGTCGCTGACACAGGAAAACAAAGGAGCGGCGTTTTGTCACCAGATTGATTTCTGGACACCTGGTACACGAGAGTAGAGGGTTTTACGCGCGTTTTAGGGCTCCTTTCTGAGAGCATTACCGTGGCCGTCGACGCGTATACACCTCTACTCGTGACTTGTTACGAGTTTGCCGGGCCTCTCGACGTGCACGACGAGGATGAGTCGTTTCTCTCTGCCGTCCGTGTGCCGATTCGCAGGAGAATAGCCTTTCCTTTCCGCATAGCCAAGGTGCAGCGAGCCATACCTCGCTTCGGCTCTTAGTCTTCTGCGCGTCGAACATCGCGGGAGTTAATACGAATAACTCATTCGACCGAAAAAACGGCCACGGAACGCATACTGAGAAACGATCCTACCGTATCCTTGCCGCCGGTTCTCATGGAATTTTCTACGCCTGTCCTGAAGGATATCGACGGAAGTCGGTACTGTTTCCGAGCTTCCTTTCTTTGATCCCATATTCACAGTTCTTGTGTCTACTAATAAATTTTAATAATAATTTATTTGATTTTGACAAAACGCGAACCGATTATAATTTTTTCAACTGCTTCCTCATCTGATCTTCTAACTCGTCCTTCCATATTTTATTCGTATCCTTAACGTAGTTGTTATATACTAAGAGTGTACGTTGGAAGTTCTTCCTATTCCAATGCTACGTCTTCCTTGTATTAGGTTGTCCAAAATACTTCTTTCGTTTTATAAGGAAATAATAGACGTACAATGTTTTTTGTTTTATATTAGTTTATTGAATTATGCACGAACATAATAATAGAGATAGAACGAAATGGACCATACCTAATTCAATAAAATAATATAAAACAGAAATTGTTGTTCATCTATTATCACCTTATGAAATGAAAGAAACTTTCCGGACAACCGGAATAATAGTTTTATCTTGATTTGTTGTTCAGTTCAAAAAATTAGATATTAAATAGTCAGCTGCCGGTAGTGTTTGGATAATTGGATTTAAAGTGGGATTAGTCAGAGTGGATATACGAATTCATAGTTTCTTTTCATCCTCCTTTATATGCTAATGCATTCATGCGAAAAGACATTGATTGATAGGAAGAGCGACATTTTCTTAATTAAACATTTTACTCACATTCTGTGTTTAATGTTCCGTATTTAACATTTAATCTCTAGCTATCTGGGTTACAGGTGGTTTCGACATAATCTCGAGGAAATCTTAAAAATCTTAAAAATTTCCAATGCTCGACGTAATTTGCAATACAAAGAAAGTTCGAATGCACACCTCTCATTTAGATCTTGAATTATTTTTATGTGATCAGCGCGTAGTAAATCAACCTGATCAATCTTTCCTATGAAAATGTAATTAAAACGATTCGATGCTAACAAAATTACCAAACATCCTACCAATCCAAAGATACTATCAGAAATATTCCAATTTTATATCGGAAAGAATTAATTTAGCAATTATCCTAACTCTTAACTGTCTGGTGATTGATCGAAGAAGTAGCAAAGAGGCTAGAATAATCTATTCCATGGACTTCGGGAAGATATTAAATGGCTGTGTTCTTCCTAGAAATAATTGAGCACTCGAGTTGGAACAAGAAGGAGGTCGAAGAGGAGGATCATCGAACGAAACAGGTTGTAAGTGACTCATGGGAATGGATTATCGATAAAACCGTATTCCTCTTTCGCTGTTGGCGGAGTGCTCCTCAATCAGACGCCTTAATAACAGCATGACTCTCGAAAACGCGGCGATCATCGTCGATAATCGAGAGTAAATGGTGCACGGGGACGTTCGTTTAAGCGGGTTAATTGTTATCAGCAATCTCATTAGCGCGTATAAAGTTGGGGGCGGGGTAACGTTTATACGGAATACGTATAATTATGTAAATGCCTAATTAGAACTGGATGCAATTATGTAAAAGCAAGTGTGTGTTTAATATCTTAATTGAAAAGCAGCTAACCGGCCAAGCTCGTTATGGGGATGGATCAATGAAAGTATCATTATCCTTGTTCGTGCATGCTAATTAGCGAGTTCCAGTTTCGTTTCTGATACTTTAAGATTAGATGTACGTACATAGAAGTATACAAATCAAGCGGCGACGGTGAGTAAATCTACGCTTTGGAAATCCAGGAAATTCGAGAACGAGGAAATGAATGCTGGACGTGATTGAAGCGGAGGAAATTACGTATTCGAACCGGGAAGTTTCAGTTCAAAAACTATGCCTCTTTCATTTATTTAACTTATTTTTGGAATACTTGTGAGAATAAAATTCGCTTCACTAAAGTTATCTGATTCGAGAACTTGAAATCAATAATGTGAACCCGTTATTTTACTGGTCTTGATATATTCTTTCAGTTTGAAGTTGAATATTTCTCAACTATTTACTGATTTGGAAGAAATGACGAATGCTATCCAACGAAATGATGATTCCACTTTTGCACTTGTAAACCCTTGAACCAATCTGAGTTTGGCTTTTTATATGTTTTATGGATATCCTCAAATACTTCTTCTTTTCCTTTCTTTCTTCCAACTGATTTATATCTACAAGTTGACGCTTGTCTTCTGCTTGTTTCGAACAAGTCATTAAGAAGATTTTTTGAAGAAGTCAGATGCAACATGTTCAACATGATGACTTCCAGTGAGCTGGGTATTATTTACCCCTTTACGAATTGATATGTATTTTAATGCTGTTTTTATACCAACGAGCAAAAAGAATTTGCATCGTTCTAAGATGTTTCAAGTACAACTCCACCAAGAATTCATACACACCAATTAGAATTCTTATCTCGTTCAAACTCGAGATATCCTTTGAATCCGGCTAACCCGATCAATCTACTTCCTCTGCGCATCCAAACCTAATCAACCAGCTGATCACCTAACGAACTTCCTCCGTAACAATGCATACAGTGGATCAATCGTCCCATCTTCGACGACCATCGTGATCCTCGTTCTTCCCAATACGATGCAGAGAAAAAGAAAGAAAAGAAAGAGAGAAGGGAAGAGGGCCAGTTGCTCACGCGACCTAAGTCGAACCGGAAAAGGAACAAAACTTCAAAGTCTGCGGAGGGTGCACGCTGCGCTGGTTGCGCGATGGGTACACGATGGGTGCCTCTACGGGCTCTATGGCTCGGGAACGGCAACAACAACAACTGACGCGAATTCGATTTCGAAAATCGTCCGGGCCCTTTCATTTTATCTTTGAGCTCCTAAGTCGTAGGTAGTAATTACCGGTGGCCGCTACCTGCCCCGCCGAAATAGACTCGGACGGAGCACCATTTAATTTTACACCGTAGCACGGACGAATCGTTGCTCCGTGAAACACGTTGCTCGAATCCTTCGTCCATGTATTCGCGTATATACGTGCGCGTGTGTATGTTTCAACGACCATATATCTCTCTGTTTTCGCGGAGAGGTCTATACTTAATATCGCTACCCACTCGATCTCATCCGCAGCCGGCTCGATCAGCCACAAATTACCAAAATAATTAAAAACTGTTAGCTCGCGTGGGAAGTCCTCCCGGGCTGTTCCGTTCTTCGACTACCGATCATCGAGCAAGGACGATTTTAATCGGTCCGCTCTTTCAACCCGCCAGTAGGTGGAGAGAATAGAATAAATTAATCCGGTCGTTTCTTTTCGTTCGTTCCTCCTTTCTCGTTTTCGAGTGAAAGTTCGTATGGTGGATAGGGAGCAGAAGCTGACGGAGGCGTTGTTTCGACGACGTTGATCGAGTGTATTGATCGTTTCACGCCTTCTCTCGCTCTTATAGAATACCACTGCTTCTCGCGAAAAATTTATACTGTAATTCGTGATAGGAACGTGATTTGGCGCAATCGAGTTCGGGTTAATAGAGTACTGTGTCTATAGAATGACTAATTACGTTTTCGACACGGCAAAATCTTCGAAGTTAGCGAAGATTGTAATTAGTTTGAGCAATAAACTCTGTGCTCTGTGCTTTCAGTGAAATGCTGGCATGTAATGCGCGCCATTTTCTAAGAATACCAAATACATCGAATATCGAACAGAATGCTAGCGAAATAGATATTTAATGAGTAAACTCTTGGAAGATCAAATATTCTAAGTTTTAAATATTTACAAAATGTCCGAAATTCTTCAAAGGTACCACTACGTGCAACGTTAAAAATCCATCAAATCCAAAGGATATCTTTAGAAAATCCTTGGAAGATTCTCCAAAAATTTCTCACAAAACACACCGGCCAACGTCTTACCCTCTACGGAGGGATTTTTTCTGTTTACCAAATTACCCAGCAGGAATTTCTTCTGTGTACACAGGGCAACCCGACGCAATTTTCTGAACGGTCGTCTCCAGACGCACAGCAGAGCCGGAGGACGCCGACGGATGAAATTTTTACCGGGTCGATCGGCATTTTCTCAGGCGATTTAAGAAGTAATCGTTGCGTGGGTGTATCGTGTTCCCCGTGGGAAGAGCCATGGGAACTTGTCGCCGCTACTAAAAACGGCAGGCTGTTATCGATGAGCTTTTGTTGGCCCGGTCAAGGGTGGATGAAACACGATCGGCGAGTAAGCCCGGCGTACGGAGGGGAGAGGATCATCCAGTTTCTTCAACCTGATCCGTCTACCTGGCGGGAATCGAACGTTCGAAACAAGAAGAACAGGTGTGAGTCAAGACACTCGAAGGACTAGAGGCATCCGACGTCGATGCAGACGTTAGTCTCGCTCTATTAACTAATACCCTTGGTATCCCAAACTTCGTGCCACGCAGAGGTCTCAATAACAACCTGTTTCCCTCGTTGCTCGCCGGCTGCTGTCTTTCGTTGAGCTTCGGTTCTGCTGGAGATGAATGATGCGACGTTGTTGTGATTTTTCAATGCCGATGTTGTGATCTGCACGCTTTGGTTCGTTTGAAAATTTGATATATAGACGACGACGCGTTATGATTTTGTAACGGTGATGTTATACGATTCACAGATTTATATTTTTAATGATTCGACTGTGAATTTTTATGAGTTTATGGCAAATCTGAAGGTGTAAAATACACAGAACGTATCATTCTTTGTACGGGTTTCGTTTTTGTTAATTATAATATGCTTATCGAGGTATGAATTTCTATAATTATACGCAATTCAATGATCGTGTAATACATGTAAATTTGAGGTTTCGATATTGCGAATATAAAGGTGTCGAATCGTATAACTATATCAGTGTAAATTATTTTATTTCCTTGTACTAACGAAATCGTACAACTGTGTGCACTGTATTATTAAAAAATTTAGAATTGTTGAATGTACAACTTACCGGTACAAAATTACACCGTTAATTTTCATTAGGTTCTATATTTCTAATAACGGTATCGCGTACTTTGTATTGTATTCTTAGGAAACTGCATTATTGTCAAAAAGTACAGAGTCACCACTAGGAAATCGCAACGCTATGGCATCGTTGTGCCTTATATACACAGTATGTATTTCTAATAACGGGATCGTGCTTCGCGTACATCGCGATTAGAAATATAAACTTGCCAACGTCACATACGACATCATTATTGCAAAGTCACAACAACAGCACGTTTTATTATTCGTTTGTATCGAGTCCAAAATGCAACGATTAAACGGTTCCAATATCAACATTTAATGACAATTTCAATTGTATTTAAATTGTATTTATTGGAAGAGTAAAAAATGTCACTACTACGAATATTAATCGACTATGAATTTATAGCAGAGTTCGAAAAAGTAATTTGATTTTGGATCGATTTTCAGTTAGTTTCTACTGATTTAATCAAATTACTAAATTACTGTCTCGTCAATTGATATCTCCAAATGATAACTATCATCTTCGCAAAATTTTCGTTCAATTGGATCCAATCGATTAAAGTTAATCATGCGACGAAGTAACGAGGATCAAAGTGTCGCAACACTGACAGTGATCAATGCTTCGTAATCAGGTGCAAATTTCGCGTGCAATTTCCTGTCGTTTCTTAGCCTCGTTTTTTCGGCACGCTCAATGGCGAAGACGCGTTGGGACGCGTAAAACAATCGATCGTGTCGCCCAGGGCGTAAAGAGGGCTGTTCGTCGAAAAAGACGCGGCGCGCCAAGTCTCTAATCAAGCGACCATAGATCGTTCGGTCGATCATCGACGATTACACGTTGCGTAAGCACGCGTGACAGTGGCTGGTTGTGTACGCTATACGACGTTGGCGAATCGAACGGTGTGACAATAAATTAAATGGATATACGGGCTCGTTGATGGGTGTCAAGCGTTAAGGCGTACACTTAGTCACGATCGACGATGGTCGTGCACGGTGAACATGGAAATGAGCGTCGATGATGCTACGAGATATCGAGAGGTTCGAAGAAAAAGTGGCACAGGCGACTAAATTTATAATAACGTAATAAATATATAAATATCAATTTATAAACAGAGATCCTGAGCAAAATTGAAATCGTAATTGGGGAATCTGTATGTTATTAAATATCGAAACATATTATTTAAAAATATTTGAAAATTGATATTTAAACTGAATTTCTATGCGCTTGTGGGAAATTGAAAGATGCAGAGAAATATATGAAATATCTAAAATAACATATTTGTTATAACATTTAATAAGCGAAGGAAACTTTTATTTAGGTACTTCTTTTGTAATTACGTTGATAAAAATATGAATTTAAATATTTGCAATATATTTTATACCTAACAAAATCCTCTAGATAAATACGAATGTCGTGTTTCTTGTATTTATTTCACTTCTAAAAAAATTACACTTGCACGATTTTTCCACTGAATCCTGCAATTTATTGATATTCGATAGCCAGACTTGTGCATGCTTGACACTCTGTCGAAATTTTTAGTATGACATATAATCGACAGGATACGAACGACATTGTTAAAAACAAAGAGAAACTGGAACGCTTCTGACGTTTGGAGACTCTCTGGATCCAAATGGTCTCTTTTGTTCAGGCGTTATTATTCAAGATTTTTGTTCTCGATAAAATGTTTGTAGGAAGTATTTGAGAAAATGGGCATGCTATTCATCGAACGAAAGCTAAAATGTCTCTGGTGAACGAATGACAAGAATCGTGGGCAACAAGAAACGTCACCGGAGCAAGAGCAGGCTTCTTTGTTCAGAGTGCTACCGTGGAAACTGCCTTGGTAATTCGCTGTTTTGTCACTCGTTCCCGTCGACACCCGTGAAATTACCGCGCTTCTGCTCTCAAAGTTGATAAACGACGGCCGAGGTGGAAAGAACAGGCCACGGTGAATGTAACAGCTAGCTAAACATTGTAACTGCGACAGTAGCATTTGTCTTTAATTTGCCTAACATACCGTACCCTTCTCTTTCAATCTTCAATGCGATAAAAAGTTCAGGCGAAGAACTTAACGTTCGACTGTAATTAGTTTCTCTACTGTAGTAGAATAAATATGAATCTGTTACCATTTTGAAAAGAAAGAAAGAAAGTCAAAGAATAAAAATAGGTGTTTCCTTCCTTTTACGTGTCGACAAACAAATTTCTATCTCTCTAAAAATTATCTGTAAAATTTGTTATAATTTGGAAGGAATATATAGAATATCTACAAACTTTCTACTACATCAAAAACAGGAAAAGAAGACTAAAAGATAAAAGAAGGATCTAGAAAGTTTTCTTACGTGTCGACAAATAAAATTCGTGTTCCCCACGAATTGTCTCTGTTTATTCCAAATTACTGCAACAGCCACAAACCTACAATAGCAAAAAAAGAAAAAAGAAGCAAAGAGATTAAAACCTCAGAAAAGGACCAAAAAATTCTTTCTTTTCACGTGTCGACAAACGAACTGCATCCCACCAAAAATTGTCCCTGTTCATCACAAATTGCTCGAAAGCTGCCCCCTTCCTATCCATCCTGTTCCCCGAACTCGTAAAACCCCTGGCTACCTTCCCGTCAGTCTGTTCTCTTTATTCGTTCGGCCACCGCGTCGTGGACGACTGAAGAACAGCCAGGGAAGAAGGACTCGCAGGCACGCACCTGTACGCCACGGTGCACAACAGGGTAGAAACGCACGGGGCTAAGAAGAGAGCACACAGGATCACGGCGTGTAACACCGCCACGAGACGGTATTATCTGTCTATCTGGCCGAGCATCCGGCGAGTCCAGCCTCAGGGCAGATTTTTATAGGAGGTTCGCGTGACCGCCAGCTAAACGCTTCGCTTTAACCCGCCCAGCATTGCCTCGGCAGCGGTTAACCTGTCTCTGTTTCTCCCTGTTTTCACCTTCTTCCCGGTATTACCTCTTCTCGTCACTCTCTTTCTCTTCACACTCGACTTTACTCGACACTACACGACTCGTCGACTCGTATATATCGCTTCTTTTTCCATCTACTCCTCTAGCGTTCGCGTGGGTCAGATTCTCCGCCTCTCGCTTCCTCGCGATCGCTTAACTCGCTCGTCTTTCAGTCACAGAACACGCCTGTCGTTCGATAGTCGACGAGAATAAATTTATCCCCCGCTTAGAGCTGATTTTTTTTTTATATATATTCCACGTGCAACGCGTGTATTTGCATTTTGCTTATCCAGAATAGGGATCGATTCGACGCTTTTCTCAACGGTACTTTCGCGACTCAGCATCCGTGTTACCTATTCGTCCTTGCGTTTCCACCTGTTTCACGTTCTCGCCGCGTTTATCTTTCTCGTCACGCTATTCACCCTTCTTATTTTTCCAATTCACGACCATAGGGTACATGCGTTATCTGGCTGACTGCATCCCGCTGCAACTTCCTGCGAGCAACGAGACGGCGCTCTCGCTCGTTGATAATTGGCCGCGGCGATAGCGGCGCAAGAAGAGGAACAAGAACGCAGCCGGGCGCCCGTACGGCCAGAGGGAACGTGTATGCGTCGGGAGAGAGAGATCGGTTCCCAGGGTAAAAGCGGAAGCGACGCGCTAATGCGCTAAACGGGTCGTCGTCGAACGCCGCGGGGCATACGCGCGTCTTTTTCTCAACCCTTTCGCGTGGGACGGCTCCGATCATCCGCTCGTTGCTTTTGCAACTTCTGGATCTAACAACTTTAATGTGCACTTGCCTTTTTTTCTTTTTTAGAATAGCTCGCTTGTGATTTACGCAGTATTATCTTTTTCTTTTTTTTTTTCTTACAATAGCTTGTTCATATTACGTCCACGTGATTTACGGAGTATTATCTTGGAATATTTCTTTTCTTCGTTGTTTTTCCGTCTGTTTTTTGGATGATTATAGCACACGATAAAGGTGTGTTATTACTGTTATTAATTTCTAGCCGCGGGCTGACGACTCGGTTCTATTTGTTTCGTACGAAGTCGAGAAGTGGATGTTCTTCCAGGAGGCTAGATCCAGGCTATTTGACAGGGTGTTTCGAATGAGCCGAGTACATTAGTTGGACGATGATTAATTGTGTTGCAGGTTTTCCCCCGTTCGGTTTGTTTCGTTTGGGAAAGATCGAGAGACGAGATTTCTCGGACGGTAGTTGAGACGTTAACTTTTGCGTAAAAACCCGTTCGAGGCGCGATTTGCACGCGCTTGCTCCAGCTAATTTTCCCTGACAGGGTTATTGAGTTCACTCGAATGAGTTTCATCCGCTGGCGTTGATTAATTACGGTCCGTGTTTCTTTAGGTTCCTCGGCTTCCTTCGTAACGACTATGAATGTCAATGTTTGCGGAAAAAAATTCCTCCACGTGTACCGTTCGCTCGTGTTATGTACTCAACATGATTGTCAAACACATCAGACGATGCTGTTCCTTATAATGTTTACTAAAAACCGTTCCATTAATGCGTTCCTCCAATTCTACTTTGCTCTACGCACACATTACCTTCTGACTTACAAATGGATTTGAAAACACCAATTTACTCCTACGTGTCTCTAAAATCCACGACCATGATCTAACTTTCAAATTCACCATCCACTTTAGTAAAAAATTTCACCCTCGAAGTCGACAAACGTAGAATAAAAGAAGATACATAACTAACGAGAAAAATAGAAGATCGAAGAGCACGAACCGAATCAAATACACTTAGAAATCACGACATGCAACCCATATATATTCCTCTGTATACCTCTATATATCTCCAAAGTTCAAGATCGAGATCATCTCTTAAATCTACCATCGATTCTAAGGAAAAACATGTTTATTGAATCTCAACAGGAATAAATGTAAATAAAGAATACAAAATAAAATGGAACAGGATAAAAGATTGTTGAGGTGGAATCGAGTGAAAAAGGTCTTGTGTCTCTCGGTAGCTCTTGCCAAAGTATCGATATATCACACAAAGCAAGGTGAAAAGTGGTCGTGACCGTCGTGATTTTCCTCACGATGGAATTTGACGAAACGACTCGATGGAATTCGACGCTCGTCGACGAACGTCGGCCAGCCCATTAAGCTCGAAATTGCACGGGATGCTTGTAGCAATTATCGTAAACCCCCGTTATGGAGGTTGGTACGAGAGATCGATCTGTGTCTGGACGTGGAATCGCGCACGCGAAATCCGACTCACTCGTACACGGCGGGGATTTTTCTCGGACCGACTCGATTATAATTCATCGTCTCCACCGTCGGCGCGTCTTAATTATCCGGCTTGGACGTGCTCGAAGGATGGATCGAGAGTCGGCTCTCTGGAAGAAAAAGCACACAGGAGAGAGCTGGCTTGAGATCGGTCACGCCTGTGCACAGTCCTCCGCAGACGAACGATCCCCTCCGACTCGTGGTGCATGAATTCCTAAATGTATTTTTCCAGTCCTGGCTATGTGTAAGATTGCAGATTCCCTTGGATACTCGAGGATTTTTTGAGCTTGTCATTAATCGGTAAGAATGAACAGAAGAAGTCTTCACGAGCGGATTATTTTGCCTAGAAGATGAACTAATAATCATCATTGTAGGTGAATTTTTTTTCTTTACAAGTTTCAATTTCAATTCTCGGGACATGGAGAATTTTTAAAGCTTCTAATTGTTCTTAGAGAACATTTCTTGAGAAATTATATACGTACACATATACATTGTAATAATAAATACATGTTAAAGCAAATTCCATTAAAAAGAATTGAAATTCTAACCCGTATTCTACGATTACCCTTCACCCTCTAAATTCAACCTTCCGCCAGCAAATTTTCCGTCCCCCAAACAAATAATTGGCAAATAATTACATACGTGAGGCAAAATCCCCATTTCATAAGAAATATCATAAAGATAATGAACACATATAGTGTTCCCTCTATATGTTTACACCTTTTGTTCCATCAAGTCTACCGTGATATTAAACGTTAGAAATGATCCGTGGTCGAAAAGTGACAGGGCGTTCTTCATGGGGACTAAGGTATCGGTTTCTTGGAATACTTTCGGCGAAGTTTTTTCGGATGGCAGCCACCGTGCGTTATAACGGTAATTCCAGCTCGGACTGTAATTGAAAGAGAGCAGCAAAGGCGCTTAATTGCGCTAGGTTGAAATCATCGAGGGAACGACGCGGCCAGGCTCCAGCTTCCCGCGCACCACTTCTTCGAAAGTCATTTGGTAAGGGCCTCCCCCTCCATAACTCGTGGCCATTGTGTCCAACTCTTCGCTCTCGAGCTCCAATTACCCTCAAGTTCGGGGTTGCTTCGCTTCGAACGTCTCGAGTTGTACGGAGGCTGTGTTTAGCCGTCAACGAGATTGCGCTTCGCGAGCCTCTTTGGCAGCTTCTGTTGCGGATGCTTTTCGTGAACGAGACTTTTCGAGATCTGGCAATCGTTTGGCTATCCATGTTTTCAGTCAAGTGGTACCAAGTCAAGTGTTTAATTTATTGGCTTGTTGTTTATGCAGTTTGGATCGAGTAGAAAGAGCTTCGCTAAGTGATCTATTTGGAGTATACATATGCCACATTTTCAGAGAATTCCGAAGAATTTATGGATCGTCCTTAACTTGTTTATAGGGCTTGCATTGAGTACAAAAAATCTTGTTAGACCTCGTGATGCATCTCGAATATATATGATTTTTTTCGGGAAGTACTGAAGAATAATTCATGGTTTGTCTTTAACTTGTTATTTATGGAGCCTGCAGTATGAAGAGTTTTCTCGGATCCTGTGACGTGAATAGTAATTGAAAGATTATTCTATATATCGCGCAAACAGCTCTACGATATAATGGAATAATATGTTTCGTGAAATCGTGGAGAACAATTGGTCAAGTTTGTCTTTAACGATAGTTAATATGAAACTTTTGGTTCTTCAGCTACCGTCTTTACATCACAAGGGACGATGAAAATATCTAACAGAATTTTCGCCAATAATAAAAAAGTATTTAAAATAGAAGTTGATTATCATCTACTAAAACATTTATTGAACCGTCTTAACATAACATAATACATCCTGACCTGATACCAATGGTTTAGAATTCGATAAAAAATTCTATCATCAACAGCTTCGATAATTCGAATAACTCTGCCAACATTTCAATCGATGAACGATATCATCCCTTCTCAGCTGGAGAAGCCGCGCGTTCTCGGCGGAGGAGGCACGCCGTGTCCCGGCCACACTTCCTGAACACACAACGCGTGCACGAGAGCGTGTAATAACCGCGCAGGAAGATACAAATAAGACGGTCCCATTACACTGATGTAACGTGTTATACATTTTTCGACGGGACATCGCGGCGCGGACAATAGCACGATACACGGAGCCGGCTCTGCAATAATGCCAACGCGTCGAGCAAAGAGACGACAAAGATACCGAGGCGAAGCCAGATGATAAGTGTGGGTGACGAGGCAACATCGGTGGTAAAAAAGGCCGCGGTTACACCGTAACTATGTATACGCTTGATGAGAACGAGCAGAAGGATACGGCGCGTGTTCTCCTATTCTCGTGCAATGACACACGACCGGGAAGAAACCAGCAGAGAGAAGAGACAGTGGAAAGGCCGGGGAAAACTTCGAGCGGAACAAGAACCGCGTTTTGACGCACGGTCTTCAAGAATAGCCGTGTGACTGAGAAAAAGCCATGATTTTGATCATTTTCTATTATTTAAATTTCTATGTTCTTTGGGATTCTTAATTAGTATGTTATTTGGCTGTGAAAATGGTTAAAGTAGGGTAATGTTTACATAGAAGTCAGGAATCTTCGTCGTCTCAAAGAATATTATTTAGTGGCTGTGTTTTGTAGTTTCGGTCGTGTAGTGACGTTATATTTTCTTACAAAAGGTAATATTTAAAATGAATTGTTATATCTATTACAGATACTATATTCGAAGACAGTTCTGAATGGTAGACGTACACAAAAGTAGATTTTTAAACGCATTGTATTTTGATTTTTTAAGTAAAACCATCTGGATCGTTACGAAGACGATCATAGCTACGAAGAATCCAGAATTATCTGGTTAGAAGTTTAGTGCTTTTATATAGATTCTCCTGGTTAAGCGTAATTTATGGTGGAAAAACGCGAGCGGAAGAGCCGATCACGTCAACAATGGAACAATTTGGTAACTATGTAGTCCTGGGAAAGCGAGAGTATGTATATTAAATGGTAATGTATGTGGATGTTTTTCGTGGCTTATTGTTATCAGAAATTATTATGAATTTTGAAGAGTATATTGTATGTAGAATATTAATGATACGCGATTGTTTCTACTGAATTACAATTACCAACCGTTAAAAATTTGGAAGAGTATGCGATAGATCGAGGTCACATAAGGACGAGGTATATTCACGAGCTGTGAAACGTAATTTGATAGTAAACAATATAACGCGGAAACTGTCTCGTTAATTGTCGTGTTACGAAATGTATACAAATTTCTTTCTATAAGCTTCATTTATCAAAAATTGTAGCGACTAACAGATTCAATAAAAAGAAAATATGAAAAAGCATTAGAACAACGAAACTGTTGGAGGAAATGGAACAGAAAAGAATACCCGTGGTTATCAGAACGAAGATTGGAAATAAGGGAAAAGGAGTATGGGAAGGAGAGAAGAAACGACGAATAGAATACATATGGTACGTCCAGTCGTCCGACTGTCTTTACGCGTTCATCGAATTAGCGTCTAAGATAAGTTAATAAACCTCGTCCCAATGATTCATCGCCGAGCCGGCCGCTACTTATCTAATCGTTCCACTTTGCGACAGTTTGCGCTTCGTTCACCCTGATGCATGTAATTAATATGTAATCGTTTCTTTTCTTTTTATTTTCCTCTCTCCTTTTTTTGTATCTTACACCGATACATCAAGCTCGATTCATGGCTATGGTTGCCAGTAATTACGGCTTATCTAGCCCCGCGACCTTATCGTTCAGCATCGGCGAGTAATTGCCCCGTCTCCCGTGGTTTGATTATCGGGTATCCAGTTCGACTTTTTTCCAAATGCGAAGCAATTTGATGGGGAGATTGCATCGGGTGTCTCAAGTATAAGCGCACGCCTTGTCCAACACGTACGACGTGCTGTTTCTCCGGTTTAATAATAACTCTAGACGCTCTGCCTGTATTCTAAATAGTTACAGGTTCTCCATAAATAATCGTACTTAACCCACTCGTTTAACAACCACAAACATCTGTTTATAATATCTATTTTATCTATTAGATACACGATAAATAATCGACTCATATCAGCTCCAAATATTTTGCCGTCATTTCTCTGTCTATCAGATACGTGATAAATGATCGATTTATACGAGCACGTTTGAGTATTGTTCGCAAATAGGATAAATTATGTTTACCTTTTAATGAGATTAATATTCTATTTTTTTCATATACCATAAGGAGAATCAATTTCTTTTTATAAAAAAAGAAAAAAATACTCGAAGAAACAAATTTGTTCAAATTAAAATCGCTACAAAGTAAATTAATCTCTATAAAGTAGCGAAAAATTTACGAGATTCCCGAGCGAAAGCGATGGAGGCAAGTTTACGAGAAGAACAAGACGGTACTCGTCGGCTCCATTAAACGCCTGACAGGATACATGTCCGTATGAGTCGAATACGGAAGAGAATCCGCGGTCCGTTGTCGCGAATAGGGCAGATAAAGCGTACACGTTACCTGTATGAGGTGGGCAAGGAACAGGACGTAGGCGGCGGCCGCCCTCATGTCTTTCCTCGAGGAATCCCTCGACTACCGCATCACCATTCCCCGTGGGTCACCTGCGTTCTTCTTCAGCCACTCCTAACGATTTGAAATCGAATAGATCTGTCGTTCCTCGTCAGTGCTGCTGAATATATCCGACGTTATTCCACGGATCGATCGGTTCAGAAAACACTGTTCACACCGTACATACGATCGACCGGTTTATAGATCCTGCCGTTCGTCGATCACACTTCACTTCTCCGATACTTATTACTATTACTTCCGGTCCGCGAGCACACACCGAATGAAGAGCCACTGTTGTCGATATATCTCGAATCTCACGGTTCTCCACTTCGTAGATACATCGGTCGTTGTACAAAAAATATGATATTCCCTCGAGACACTTTTCAAACACTCATTCAACACTGTTTTAGGAATTATCGTTTGGAAACTGAAATTTCTTTATGAAAATCCAAAAACACACAAGGTTCGAGGTAATATAGAGTTTCGATTGCGTTTCTCATAGATCTTCTCGGATATCGTTAGACGGAAGAGGTACAAGGATCGCTCGTAGCAAAGAGGACGACTACGCTTTCCAACGAGGACGTGTGGATCCAGGATACGGGACGAGCTCGGAGATGTTTACGTGCACTCTCGCGTCGCGACAGGTACCTTTCCCTCGTACGGTTGCCTTTGATCGTGCGATATCGGTAGGTCGTTACGATCCTCTTCGTTTTCCCTCCTTTCTCTTCTCGTAGCCTTCTTCTTGCTCGGCCGTTTCACCTCGATCGCCGGTAATTAATCGTGTCGAGTCGCGTCGTTGTGTGCACGTGACGTACACTCGACAACACCAGGCGTCTGTTCCTGGATCCTTCACGAATTCACTGCGACCCACTTCCACGACTACACGAATTGTTTTCCAAAAGACGTGCGTGAATAACACGTGATCGAGACGATGCGCTCGCTCCCGTTCCCACCTGTTCTCCGACGCTGTCTAAACCGTTCACGGAGCACGTGCTCACCGATACCGGGAACAATTTACGTGAAATTCAGACTTCGTCTGAACTCGTTGGACGCTGTCCTAATTTCAGATTCGCCTCGCACTTCGACTGAAAATCCACTATACAAGCCAGGTAGTTGGACGTCTTTTTATTATCTAACACACGTAAAGTCGAGCTCGAAGGATAAATCGAATATCAGATTCAATATGATTGTAAATCGTACGGGAATTTGAAGTCCGACGTTAACCTCCGCAACTAATTATTTTTCATGCAATCCATCAACGAAACTTCTATCGAATTCACTGGACTCCACCAAAAACACGCGTTCCAATTATGTTGTGTTTAACATCCACGCTCGAGAACTTGTTCCTCCAAGGGGGATGATTTCGCCCTTAGTTGTCGATGCGGTGTAACCACGCAATGGTCTTGATAAACACGCGCGTCGTCGAACTGTCGCGGTTGTCTCTCGTCGCGAGATATCGGCGTGTCTCTCGACCGAAGGAACAGGTGTGTGGACGGTGGCACACGCGCGCCTACCTTGTGCACGTACGCGCACCTTTCCACGGTTCTGCAGATGTGTAGGTGGGCCAGGCGTGCGTGCACGGCCACGTAAAACGTATCCGTGTAAATATGTATAAGGCTTGGAGTCGCGTGTACGTGTGCCTGTATGCGTGTTACGGCTGTGTCGTGCACGCTGGAGCACGGAAACGCAGCACCTCCGCGGGGTACACGAGACGGTCGCTCCGGGGATACTGAGTCGGAGCCGCAGGCCGGCCTGCGGGCCTCCCCCCTCCCCCTCGCTCCGACCACACTCTCGTTCGCTCTCTCTCCCTACCCTTCGTCTCCGTTGCACTCAAGCCACCTGTCTCCTTCGCTCTTTCTCTTTCTGCCGTGAGAGAGAGAACCCCCTACCCCCGTGAAGCCCCCCTTCCCGCCTCCATTCTCCACCACCTCCACCATCGGGAGCATCGATGACTCCCACCACCATCACCGGAGGGGCCGCTCTTCACCCCGACCCTATGGATACACGATCTATGCATCTCTCTCTCTCTCTCCTCTCTTTCGCGTCGTTGCCTCTCTTTGTACACGCTTTGCGCGCTTGGCCTCTCTCGTATGTCCAGCGCGGCAAGCTCGTCCCGCGCGTTGTATATACGAACCGTCGTGGATACGCTCGCGGTGCACGCACGTACGCTGATCTAGTCTCCCCCCGTCCCTCCCATGGATGCTTGGTGCAACACGTTCGTACGTAAGTATACGATTGTGTAAGGAGAATTGGCCGAGACCACGCTGACTCGTGTATTGGTATTACATAGCGTATGTATGTATGTAAGTGTGTAGACGGCCAGAGACTTTGGATTTCTATCTCTGTCAGGTTAAAAGAGGGATCTCTTCCCTCGCGATACCTTTCTAGAAGGCATTACACGATCGTACACTTGCTGCCCCGGACGGTGGATGCTGGATCCTGGTGCACACGCTGGATACCCGCGACGAACCGCTCGCGTATATCTTAAGATCGGTTTCATCGCGACCGTTCGTAAACGCCGTTTGTGTATTCTCACCTCGTTGAACGCGAGAGGAGATCGAGTTCCCAGCTTGTTCCACGACACGACAACACGAGAAACGTTTACGTACTTTCCATCGAGTTCGACGGCGCGGATTTCGTCGATCGGGAGTCGGATTCCCGTACGATGGAGAATTTCAGTACGGAAGTTTCTGACGATGTCGAGATCGAGTTGTCGAGCAGTTGTTCAGTTTTCGTTCCGTTTTTCTGCCTTCGGGAATTAATGCTGTTTAATGTAAGGTTACGCGACGAGAAGCGTAATGATACGAGGATAAAGGGAGAGAAGGGAAGAGAGGGAAAGAAAAAGGGAGACAAGAGGTCTCGACTGACGAAATTATATATATTCCGGAAGAATGATTTTGGACGATGAATAATGGATGAATAAGTGGCTGTCGCGTGTCCACCGTCATTATATTGCGGATCGGGAGGCACGGTACCGTGGCTCCTCGGCGAGAAATGCCATCGGCGCGGTTCGTCATTGAATTTCTGCCCCCGTATACGATGTTCCGCGTAATTCCCTGTGTCGAGTTATCGCGCGGGCCGAAGGGACGGCCGGTTAAATGGCAATAAATTATCAACGGTAACCGGGCCTCTGGCGAGCTTGAACTCCTTTCTAGTCGTGTCTCGTAGCGCTTGTTGCGCGTTATTCCGCGAAACGGAACATCGCAAAGAAACTTGTAGCGCCTAACGTCGGCCGATTTTCACCGACGCTTTAAATACCTTCTAAATCGATTTACCGTAATGTGTTCCACGTTTACAAGCAGTAATATGGATGATAAAATTAATTTCCCCCTGGTAGAGAACCGCTCGATCGCGTTAGCCTAATTGCGATCAGCCGCGCTCGATCTCGAACATTTATTTCCACCCCCTGCGTCTCTCTCTCTTTCTCTACCTTTCTCTCTCTCTCCTGCTATTCGCGGAAGAAAAACGAGCGTTCATTTAACGATCCCCGCGGCGATCGAAATTAAATTTTCGCGATCCTCCCGGCAGCCCTGATCTCTTCCACTCGTTACACCGGCGAGGTCAGCTCTGGCTTGAAAGAACCTGTACAGCCGAGAGAGACGGTACGGCGCAACATCGGAGTCGCCTCTGGTTTCCCTCTCCGTCCGACCGTCTCCGCGAAGGCAGCCCCGCGATACCCGACGAAGTCGAGCTACGATGCTCGGATGGTAGCGTGCCAGTATGGTGCACCGTGGACCACGAACGGACGGATGGACGGACGGACAGCCAGTAGTAGTGGGATACTGCTGCGCCGGTGATGCTGCCTGGACCGCGTCTCACCGACTTCTCTATCTTTCTTCCTCTCGCGTATAATCCCCTTGGTCCCCTTGTATATATGGTTCTTCGCGTCTCTTTCCACCGTAGCCTCTCATCCTTCATCTTTTTCCCGTCTGCCTACCGCAGCCAGAGAGCAGTAGGTACTTATATCCTACTCCATCTCTTCGTCCGTTGGCGCGTTCGGTCTTCGTCTTCGACTGGCTTTACCTCTCGAGGGCCCCGAAGAGAAGTTAGCCGGCGGGCATCATGGTGGCTACACCGCTGGCTTCTCGCGTCTCTCGAAGCGCTCGCAACACACAGAGTGTGCCCCCCGAGGGTCAAGGAACTCCCTCGGGAACAGGTTCACCTCCTCCTCCTCCTTCTTCCATCCATGCCGCGCTGTACTCCCTCTTCTCTCCTCCTATCGTTCCTTCTTCTCTTCGTGGCATGGTCCTCCCTCTCGCCCCCTTTCCACCTTCAGCCGCCCTATGCCCCCTCCGGTTCGTACCTTAGGGTTTTACTTATTTTCTCTTATTACCGGCTGGTGGGCATGTGGCCACGCTTAACGCACTCACACGCCTTACCTCGCGGAGTCATTGGTACACGTACGTGTGGTATATACACACGATGCGCGCGTTGGTCCAGCTCGGGGCCCGTCAGTCTTCCTCCGACCCCTCTTCTTCTCGGGAGCATCTTCTTCTCCGTCCTTCCCGCTGTTTTCTTTGAGCTGTTCCCTCTTCTCTCGGCTCTTCTTGGGTACTCCAATATGTGAGCACATTATTACAGCCGCAACAGAGGCAAGAGCAAGCGCACACGGGGCTTTTCAAGGGGGTTACACGGGACTGGGGGTCTGTAAGGATGGGGCTAAAACCCAGGCAAAACGCACACGCGCTTCTGCCTGCCTGGAGAAAACGCGTGTGCGGTACACGCAAGGGTGTTTAGGTGCAGCCACCACTGCTCTCCGCTCTCATCGCCAGTTTCTTTTCTTCCTCTCTCTCTTTTACACATTCCCGTTGTATCTTCTTGTCCTCTTCTCCACGTTTCTTGCCTCGCTTCTTCTTCGCTCTTCCTCATCCTTCTCCGTGCCTCGCTGTCCCAGGTCTGCCTTTTCGTCAGATACCAGATTCCACCTGTGCTGCCTGTGATATCTTGCCCGTTGCTGCCGTGCTCATCCGCCTTGTCTTCGTTGTCTCCCCTCGTGTCGTGAGATCGTCTCGGATTCGTTCACTTAGGGTGTTTCTACTCTTTCCTCTCCTGCCCGTTCGAATATACACTGTCGAAATAAGAGAAATCGTTCCATAACGAGGATAATTTCGTCGTTCCTTCCATATCAAAGATTTTCTTTAAGGAGATATACGGTTTCTTCGGTTGTTTCAATTTCTTTGAGACGAAAATTTATTACCTCGTGATGGTTCTTTTCCCGATTTCTCTTCTGGTTTTACTTATCGAGATGCGTTTCCGTAGATGCGTTTCCTTGCTCATTTCCATTTCGATTATTCCCGCGAGCATTATTCGTGAGTCGGTTTACCGAAAGGCCTTCGCGAAATTAAGGCGTAATGGATACGCGACGGGATACAAACCGCGCGAGCGTATACGCTGAGGGATTTTAATGATCTTTCTTCAGGTATTCGTCGGTTGGCTATAGATACCAGATTCCAGCTGGGCCGCCGCCGCGCCGCTTGAAAATCCACTGCGTCTTCCCGTCGTCGTCATCGCTTCGCCGACCGAGAGCTTCTTGCCTCTGGCTTCTGCGTTTGAT
Organism: Bombus pascuorum; assembly: GCF_905332965.1. Taxonomy (NCBI): domain Eukaryota; kingdom Metazoa; phylum Arthropoda; class Insecta; order Hymenoptera; family Apidae; genus Bombus; species Bombus pascuorum. The sequence continues at coordinate 2,371,526 of NC_083499.1, read as the reverse complement.
ACACGCTGTCGCGAAATTACTATTCCCTGTTGACGTTCCTAAAGGAACTCCTACCGGTTATGTGACGGAAATACGCGCCACGTCTAGAACGTAACTCTTCTCGGTGTAAACAAATTTACATTGGGAAATTGACTCTAGGTTTGCAAAAAATGAATAAATCGAGAATTTACTTTAAATTTATTTCGTGGAAAATAACACTATGGATGCGAATTTTGTGGCCTAGGAAAACTCTAAAGGGAAGTTGGACACATTATCTGATAGTAATTTAGGTGGATCTTACACAATCACAGAAGAAGAGTTTCTTTTTGAAAAATTATTTGAATACGAAGCAAAATATGACTCTAACAGAGTAATGTCTCTTGAAAGATAAATATAAAATTTTGTAGGTTTGTTCAAAATGAAATATCTGTAGATTTTATGAAATTTTCTACAGTCGTTTCTTGGTAGAGTCAAGGAATCTCATTGTGTTTAATTTGTATATCGTTCACTGTATTTACAGTACCATTATTTATTATTAAAAGATCTGAGATTCGATTTCAGATTCATCTCTGTTTATTCCTATCCTATTATCATTACAGTCATTATCTAAACCTAAAGATTGTCACATGAAACAAGTACAAAAAGTACAACCGTACAAATATGAGTAAACAAGCGTATCAGATTAATTTCGTTTGCTTCGTTTTAATTACTTTATTTATTCGTTTTATTTATTTATCAGGAAAAGAAGAAGAAATAAAAAACGAGAAAAACTACTCAGGACGGAGTGCTGGTTGATCGATTCCAGGGAGAATTTGCATGCGTATCACGAAGCACCGAGGAACCCGGTGTTCTTCTCGGTTCCGTTAACCACGAACACACGTCAGTTGTCCTTCTGACACGGCACGTTAATTGCTCCGGCTGAAATCGTGTACCCGTTACGTAGTCACGAATTAAAAATCGCATACCGCGCTGTGTTCGCTCGTCTTGCGCGTCGAAATCGCGTCGACTCTCGCTAAATCTAAACGGAGAACGCTTCCACCGTGGCCATGCAAATGTTCGTGGCAGGATGGTGCAATTAGTATCGGTTCGATGGCGGCGAACTACGCGGGAAACAAGAAAAAGGTAGTGAAATCTTATCGCGAATTCTTAGCCAGAATCGGCATCGTAAACTCGCGCAATTAAAATCGAAGGACGAAGAAACGGCGAATTATTCATCGAATCGAAAGGCTCGAAAGAAAGCGAAAAAACGTCCGTTGCTTACGGCTTCTATCTTATTAAGTTACTCCAGCGGCTAACAACGTATTAATTCTCGTTCGAAAACAGGCACAAAACGGTAAGAATAATAGCCCCGTGTATTCAACCGTTGTTGAATCGTTAAACAGCGAGGACTAATAACACGTCGAGCCTTCTTCGAACGAGTGGACCCATCGAAGAATAAAGGGAAAAAACGGAAGAGAAAGAGAGAGATCCTTCCGCCATCAATAATGTATAATTTTTCTGCGCTGCTTATTGAACGCCTTTTCATCGATGCTCACGCGAGGACACCGCGATTTCATGAATTAATAACCCGTGGCCTGGCTAAACATATTATTCAGTAAATTACACGTGCCCGTGGCTCGCGCTAACTCGCGTCACGAAATGGGATACAATGCCGATTCCTTAGGTAATTACGTTCGTGCCTGTGAGACACGTTTCGATTAAAACGCGTTAAAAACGTTTGATAAGCGTTGTATTGCGTTGACGTATATGTACGTCGCTAAGTACTTACTCTATAGGTATACATACAGAGTAGACTGCGATTCGAGGTAAAAAGACGAGACGGTTTCTATGCCTGAAAATAAAGTAAATAAGAATAAGAAAATTGCGTTGGAAGCTTCGTTCTTGTGAGACTGACGTTTGAAAATCAACAGAGTATTTAAGTCTACCTTAACAAATTCAAAGTTGTAGGACTTTTCTTTCACAATCTTATAATTTTACTTTAAATAAGATAATCAAATGACTTTTCTATTGAATCAATTATGCAGAAAGGTTATCTGATGTTATGAATTCCACTACAGTCCACTTTGTTCTCTTTGTACAGCTGTTAAATAGCATCCAATTATCATATATTGTCGTAATTTGTTTTTAAATGAATACGACGCACGTGTCAAGTAATAATACTGAATAGTCCACCTTACTTTTACTCGAGTGTGCTTTATTCTTTTCATTGAGATATTGCTTAAAATATGGTAGGGTTACAAGAGAAATAAAACTCCCAATATAATTTTATCATCCTTAATTTCCATTTCATATTAACTCATACAACCATACTCCTACCCCCATTGTAACACAATTTACGATCCACCGTGTATACACGACGAGTACCTGCTCTATGAGCCTCTAATTCGTCCTTTGAGAAGGCGCCTTTCAACCGTGGGGAAACGTGGAAGGAAGGATCCGCAGCCGGGCTCTCGTACCGTTAATTCACTGACGTTGTCAATAACGATCGAAGACGGGCGAAGATGTATAGATAGACGGCCGGATAAAGCGGAGATTTATCGTCGTGGTGGAGGCTCGGATCCTCGATAACCGAACCAAGAAAAATCGACTAGCGGACGCTGTTTAATGTTCGTCGCCAAGTAAAAAACCACACCGGAGCCTAACTCCAAAGCCGAGCGGTTTACTATTGGGTGGTCGTGTTGCGTTCGTTTTGCGGGCGTAATGCGCGACCACTACGCGAGACGATTTTGGGCGCGGCGAAGAAAAAACTTTGTAATTACACGGAGGATCCCGTGATTTTCTTTCTGGTTGTCTTGGTCGTTAAACGGGGCGGGTCAAGAACGTTTTGGCCCGTAATAATCGAATCATCGTCGATGACGTTCCGGTGTGGATACATCGAGGACGCCGCGAACTGGCTGATCGTTCAATTTTCTACGGGCTGACCAGTCATCAGGGTGACCAGCAACATCGAACAGACCACGAGCGTGTGGCTACGTTCGAGCCACGGTAGACCAGGCAGATAAAAGCAGGCTCGGTTAATTAATGGCAGAGAAAAGGGGGCGAGATAAGCAGCGTAAAGAGGGTTTCGTGGTGCGTGCGTGATTTCGCGTGATGCCGGACCTCCTTCGTAGCACTGGCTCGAGCTTCGACGCGACACAAGCCAACGTGTATGCATATTGTGCTCGTTAAACGAAATAATCTAAGCCGAGATCGGAGTAAAAACTCGAGTAAGGACCTATCTAATCTGGCGTGACGGTCGTAGTGCAGCTGATCGGCATCCATGGGTTCGCTCAGCCTCGTTGGTCTCCAGGGTTCGATCATTAGGAACTCCCTTGCTCCGCCGTGGAGCGAGTCTCGAGATATTCTTCGTTATCTCACCGCTTCCAGAGACGTGCTCTCCTGACGCGTGGAAAGGAAAGAGGCATGGGAGAAAAGGAGTGGGATGGAAAGTCGATCAGCGAATTTTTAATTGAAGATTTAATGAGACTCGCCGGATTGACGTCGAAATCGCTCGTGCAATTCGGTAATGATTTTCGTGATATTGATGGGAACCTGATCGCGTGCTTGATTCGTTGTGGATTTATAAAGTGCATGGGAAGCTGATTTTGATAGTAGCACGGAGACGGCCGCCTCGTGAAAACTTGGGCGGAGAGAGCTCGATTAATTCCTTGATAGCGATCTCTCGGCGAGGTTTACGAGACGAGAAGGTGATTCGATTTTTTCGGATCTGTGTTTCTGAGATGTAACTTTCTCTGGTAGGGCGAGAAAATAAAATTCTTAATGAAAATTGAAAATTTTGTCGGTGTCGGCGTAGAAAGCGGCTAATAACTATAACGATGATGGCTGAGTATTTAATTAACCTCTGACTATGAGAAAAATAAAAAGCAAAGCACGTAACGAATGACGTGATTGAAAAAATGTAGACAAATGAGAGAGAATACAAATGAACGCAGACGCAACCAAGAAATAGAAAGAAAAAGAAATATGTGGAAAAATAAAAGTCATATTTCATTCTCGATTATTGCATTAGGTCACATTTATTGAAATACCGATTATAATTTTATTACAGAAAAGAATATCGTTGTATATATTAATATTATCAACACAAACCAAACAACATATTGCCAACACTAATCTCTTAATTATAATTTAAAAACTCGACAAAATCTTCAACCGTCAATTTTTGTTAATTCCAACAGTTACAGACAGCGAATATTCGATTCATGATATAAAAGAATTCAATTTATTGCCGTGACACATTATTCCTCGAAGCGAGAAGAGAGGTGAAGAAAGAGCGTAGTATCCTTAATTCCAGGGAGGCAGCGATCGATCGATTTGGTGCGTCTCGTCGCCAGCTCGGTTCTTGTCTACTGATCGTTAGTTAAAATCCCATTAGTCCGAAAGATCGCCGGTTTTCTGGAGGAGCCGTCTGTCCGTGTCAGCGGTGTAGCTGCCACCGCCGTGATATATTGAGAGCGAGCGAACCCTGGCTTTTTAACGAGTAACCGAGTGTCTTGCCTCATGGGAGACGATTTTTGGGATAAGCAGAATCAACAGGTGTCTCTTCTACCTGTTCTCAGATTTTCGTGTTTCATCGAGCTTCGTTTAACAATTACGGAAGCAAATATGATCATCGAGGTTTGTCCACTTTCAAGGAAGGTCAAAGGCGAGCTCCCTTTCATGTCGGATATATCAACGATAAAATGCTTTTTACGAATTTCTCTTTTCTATTTTGCAGTACGGTTATGAACGATACATTTATTTGCATAGACAAAATAATTGAAACCTAGGAAAGAAGGGGAAAAAGAAAGGAAGAATGGAAGAGAAGTATTACTTTCAGTCCTACTAATCCCAGAATTTGAATAGGAATGACTGAATATCTGTCTGACAAGAATATAACCTACATGTACACCAGGAGATTTTAAATTTGTTTTTCCATAACTCGATCAAGATTTTTAACTATAAACGATCACCGTATCTTGTTCGAGGTTCCTACGAATTTTTAGCTATTAAAACACTTTAAATATTAAGTAATTAAAGCAATCAAATATTAGGTTGCCCTAAAGGTTTCTTTCGTTTTATAGGGAATTTTGTTCCAATTGAACAAAATGGATCATACATAATTTAATAAAATAATATAAAACAAAAAGTATTATGCATCTGTTATTTCCTTATAAACCTTTTATAATATAAAATAATATAATAAAGAAAATTTTAGGACAACCTAATATATCCAATAATTGCTACAAAGCTTAATTAAAACCCTGTCTTATTGCATGGGTCGGTATTACCTTTTACTATAATTTTATCTTGTCAATTTGTGTATTTTAAATAAGCTCTTAAATTTATCTTCTCTTTACATTTTTAAAATTGCGAAATTTGAGTTTCGTTTCATTTTAATCCATACAAATGATTTCATTCAGAAATTTACCTAATAATTAACGAGAGGTCGAACCACAGTAAAAAGAAAGTGAAGAGAAAGCGAATCCACAGGAAGAAGCGAAAGCAAGACCAACGCCGGATACCAGTGGCCAGACACCCACTTTGGGTGTTCTAGTCACTAAATAGAAACACTTGTCCCATCAATTACGCAAGTTCATTCGGAAAATTGACCATTTATCCTCCCAAAACGTCCTTTGTGAAAATTTAGGAAGACCTTCTAGATATACACGATAAGTTATTAATGACTTCTGGTCCTCCTTCGTTAAGGCTCGGTAAATCTTTGGTTTAAGGAACCCAAGAAGATCGTACATGATAAAGGATTACGGTTGGGACTCTCAGTTTGACGACGCGACGAAGTATAGATGTTAGATTAACGAGCGAAATTTGAGAGTCCATAGAGCCATTCTACGATCGTTCGAAAGACCTTAAGGAATGTTTTAGGTATTCTTTTTCTATCTTCTAATAGACGAGTGTACATAGCGAGGCACGAGGCATAAATTCCAAAAATATTTCGAATATCCTGTCACACGTATGTGTGTAATATAGAATTCCACTTTTGAACTTCGTTCGTTAAAATGAAATTTTACTGTTCGATTAATTTAACTTCTATCGATTGATTTCATTTACCTAAGCTTGAAATCTTATTACTCGAAGAAGCAATCAAAAATAATAACAAAATGTTAATCTTCGATGATTAAATAAATGCATAAATACAGTATAATTGCATAATCTTTATCTCCTGTCCAGTTATAGAACATACAAGTGAAGAACTTGAAAAGAAATTAAAAAGATTCCCTTATCTTAAAATGTTCTACGGTAAAAAATTTATCAAAGTGCCGGAAATCGTTACTTATGTTAGTAGCAATAATTTTTAGATGTAAATCGTGGCTAAAAAATGAAAAATCGCGTGATCCATAGAAGCAAAGAACTTGAAGGGGAATTTAACAATTTTCTTATCTTAAAATGTTCTACGCTAAAATACCTATCGGAGCGCAGGAAATTGCTATTGATATTCGCAGTAATAATTTTAAATTAGTAGCAAAATGACTACAGGATTCAATGTAGATATAATCAGAGAAATGATTGCAAGTTCTTCAACAATAATCATCTGTACTTGCACATACGTAGAACATAGCGAAGTAGCGAAGATAGTAGCGAACACGTTAAATACCCCGAGCAGTTAACACAGTCACAAATGTACATAATAAACGCCCTGGAATACACCTGTTAATTACGACCAGAATTTCCAAGGGCCAAAGGAAAGCTGCTGAAAGCAAATCGTGCGTACTTCCTGCGACACAAGGGCGCCATCATCGGAATCCCGCAGATCCTTGAGAAATTCCCGGAATGTCTGCGCGTGGAAAAGTCGAGATATACACACGCCGCACCAACGAATTCCAGGCAGTTAATAAGCTTAGAATAAACAGCTCGAATCTCGATGATATTATTTATAGGAGGAAGCGTGGTCGTTCGACCGCGTCATTTTCACTCCAATTGCGTTTCGTGATGCCGAACTCGAATCGATAATGAACTCTTGTGGATTTTTCGTCGCTATATACTCCAGAGAATCGTCTCGAATATCGCGCGTATAAATTATAACGACGGTCGAACACGGATCAGTACGTAATTGGCGGAAAAATTATTACCGTTTCCAGATTAAAATCGTGAAACGGCGGCAGGATGGGTTCGAGCGGTATTGAAATTTCTTGAGGTAAACGCGAAGCGTTAGAGCGTTGCTCGCGGGAGAAACGTCGCGATTGCTAGCAAAGATTGCCGTAATCAAGGCTGGTAAACCGAGCTGGCCTGTTAAACCGAGTTTTGTTAGTCGGTGTTTAACGCGGCTCGAGTCAGAACGTTTGGCACCTCGTTCTCTCGTTTCGCTATAAATTCTCCCGCTGGTTTATTGAAATACAGGAGACCGCTGATTAGTCGGGATATCGTGATTAATTCGCGGAATTACAATTGTAAAATGGGCTCGCATGACGTCCAGGCGTGTACGCTCGAGCCGCGGGAAAGAACACGGGAAACGTTTGTTTGTTCTTGCTGCAAACTTTTTCCTGGATTTCAAAAATATTGTTACTTATGGTTCAACGATTCTTGAAACGAATCGCAATCATGGCGTGATGATAAATTGCTTTTAATTTGTTGCAGTGCGTATTGGAATTTTAGTCTCAGATAAATCGACGAGATGCTATTGATTTATTGAATTACGATAAAATGAAAAGTAAAATTAGAAGTCTCGCTTCTTACTAGAATCAGCTTGCACGCAGCAGTAAAATTCTACATGTTGAATATAGATTTCACTAGGGATGGAAAAATTAAGTACAGATGTAATTATTGTTATTGTTGACAATAACAAGTGTCAATCTGATTCTTTAACCGTTCTTCTTTCAAGTGTATTACATTTATAAAGAGACATTATATGGTAACAGAAAATATGCAACAACTACTATGACGTAAAGTAAATTCGCCTAAATTGTCGAGTAGAAAGCTTGTCACATCTTTATGATGTAGCTGCCTATTCTGTACTCATCCTATTTGGGAGTCACAAAAAGAAATGTCACAACCTCAAAGATGATCTTCAAACGAAGATTTCATTCGAACTTAATTAAAATTACACATATTTAATATTCTACAAACATATTCTCCTTAAATCCATTTCAAACCACTAGAAATCCCTACAATTGTACATATAGTAATCTTGGAAAGAAAGCTACTAATTAATATGTGTAACTAGACATATCAAATCTAACAACTAGTAGTATACGTCTATGTAAGTACGTCCATATATATACTAATATATCCATATCCATTAACGAAGTCTTTCATCCTGGCACCAGATTTCTGTATCTCCATACGATTTTTCGAATCCGGGAAAGTGCATGGATGGGAGAAAAATCGGCTGACATCGATGACGCCTAAATTTCGCTGAGGACAGAAAGCCCGATTTTTATGAATGCCTTTCGGGTACGTGAATGGCGTATGTATCGGCCCAATGGCGACTGGCATCAAGTACCAATCAAAGAATCCCATTAAATTGCAGGAATTTCTTGCCAACCGGCTCCTCTCTTCTCCTTTTCCCTCCCCCGCTCTTTCTCGATCGGTTGCACTCGCTGCGCCGGCAAACTTACTCGCGCGCTCCCTCGCGTGCACACCAACACTGCCGTCAGTTTTATTACCGCTGCGTGTAAGTTTTCAGAAATAATACCGTGGCAAAACTGAATACGTACGTATATAGGATGTCTCAGAAAGTTGATACTAAACTTCAGAACCATGCAGTGCTCAAAACAAGCAAACGAGTCTTGATAAACGCGTGTCGAAATATTAATTTCGCAGTTATAAAACGTTTTAAAGTACGAGTTTGTAACAGTCTAAGAGACTTTATTGCGCGAAGAAGTTTTCGGAAATCAGAACAATTCTAAGCACTCGGTCATCATTACGTTTGATAAGATAGGTTGATAAGATGAGTATGGAAAGTCGAAATTAGATCGTATTTTTCATCAGTTTCATCAAGAATCTACGAAAATTCGGATGTAATCTGTTGAAGAATAGCGTACATGAAGAGATTGTTAGCTGTATGTATCACTATATGAAGAATTATGAGACTACCAGTTGGTATCTTTTTACCATGTAACAATTCTAGGTAACTCTGAAACTAATGATATGTGGTTCCATGTACACTCCCGCTGAAAAAACTTACGGCATGTTTCACTCTTAATAAAACTTTAGTACTTTTGTAGATTATCAATTTTAAAATATATGCACGTTATTGTACACATTTTAATACGCTAGTACTCTATATACTACAATATATACACAGTATATACAATTAGGTATTTCTGTGTCATATACAGTGTCAAGATAGATGATATTCACAGGAATATCGTTTAATAATTATTTTACTGTTTTTAGTTCTAAAGTAAATATAACAACTGTGCCAAGATCTTTGAGCGAGGATGTAGATCTTACTGATTGTTTCTACTGGTACCATATGCTTCTGAATTTTTGTACCAACTTTTTGAAACGCCATGTATGGAACGTTCGTATGGAACGCGCGAATAGCGACGAAATAAAGGAGTCGAGTACATTCCTCCGCTTGCTGGTTCCTTTTCGAAACGGTTAACAAGTATATGCTTTAATAAAGATAAGGAGAAACATCGAGCTTATCGGCTTGCTCGATGCTGCGGAATAGTCGCAGTGTTGCGTGAACCTCGGGTATCTGAGAACGGTGGCGATTAAACGCGTGAAAATGCAGAAAAAAAATCATTGCACCTCGTTGGTGAGAAGCGTTCCATTACGCGGGCGATATTTTAGCGGGGAATGCTCGGAGTAATAAAGTCGAACGTTCCGTATCCCGACGTTTCGCGTGTTAAACGAACGCTGCCCTTGCGTGCAGACGGGTGTAACCCTTTTTGCGTGAACGGCCGCTATATGAAGAAGCACGTAATGTATCGGAGAGAATGTATCGAGCACGGGTATTTAATTACAAGGACGCGTCTTTGCGACTGCTAATAGGCACAGGAAAAACAACCCTCGCGGATGAATTATCTTGAATCGGCTTCGTATACCTTATTATGAATCGCATTTATTATTTCTTATAGTTCTGGCCCGATTTCTTGTTAGAAACGACGATTTTGAAACAGATTACTATTGGTGTTCTTCCAAGGGTTTTTTTATAACTGTGGATTGTAGCTAACTTCTGATTTGAAATAGATTGGATCGTTCGCAAATGAACATTCTCATATTGGTAGTTTATAGAAATGTTGATTTTCTGCACGTGTAGTTAGTAATTTATCGAGTGCACTGGAGGGAACATTTTAGGAACGACGATTCTGCAATTCAGTTCTCCCTCTATTCTATTACCCCTCATTTTACTTTTTAAACTCCTCCACTCATTCTGATTTCTGTCTTCTCCTGTACTACTATTTTTCACTGCACGCACCCCAATTTTTTAAGCGAACTAGACTAGATTTTCTATTAACAATGTTCACTCTGCAACTGCAGTTACTTCGATTTATTAAGTCGGTCAACTCCGCAAAGAAAAATGCAGGGAGAATTGATGAAATTGTATAAGATAGACATCAGCTATATATGAATGTACATTAAAACTGAAAAATTTCAACAAACGAAGCTAGCTATTTTGGACGGCCCATATATTATTCCGAAGATTAATTTCATAGAATTATATTATCGGCATAATAATGGAATGTACTTCTATCATGATAGAAACGTTCCGTTCGAAGTAGCAAATATAGCTTCATTAGCGTGCACAGCGACAACACATTCAACTTTCAAACAGTTCTCCTTGAATCTGAAAAACGGAGAAACGTTCGAAGGCGGTTAGCTAGAGGTGGTCGTGGACATCAATGACAATCGCGAGAAAGCCACGTACGAATAAAAGGCGAAGGGGTCGTCAGAGCATTATTCGTGACGTCTAGACGTTTGCATTGACGCGACAGTCGTCAGGATCCGTACGCCTTCTCGTCCCATCCCCGTTTCCCTTCTTCTTCTTGTCTTTCTTTCTCCTTTCTCTCTCTTTCTCCGGTTCTCCATTCAATGGACCGCTCTTCAGGGTCTTACGGTGGTACTCACGCAAAACGCCGCCACGTGACGGGCATCCGGATCGTCGATGACCGATGGAGATTCCTCCCCGTGCCCCGAACAGGATCGACGAGTAATTGCTTTGGTGGAGCACGGGACACGGTGCATTGGCCCACGCAAATCTGGTCTTTGTCCTCCCTGGGGAGGCCATCGGGACGTGGACAAGCTCAGCTACCTTCGGTTTCAAGCTTGTGACTCTGTTTCTACGCGATGAGACAGGGTGTTGAACTTGAAAATCTTGGAATTGTACAACCATGGTGGGCGAGATAGGGTTTCCAGAGTTTACGCTTTTACGCAATTACGCTTTGAAATTCTATTGTGATACTATGATACTAATTTTAGGGTAACGAATAATATTTCTGATTACGGTGGAGATTTTGTTTTATGTACGTGGAAACTTCAAATTAGTGATTTTATTTGCAAAGTAGTTTGAAGCTTCTGGGAGTGTATTTGCGATAGTAATTTCGAGATAAAGAACAATGTTTCTGGTTGCAATAATAATATGAAATATCTGGTTACAATGAGGTTCTTGAATTTCATGTTTCGTATATAATGGAATTTCCAATTGGTAATTTTAACTAGATTTTTGAACCGTTTGTTATAATGTGATAATATTAAGAGGCTAAAAAAACAGTTTCCGAATGTCGATTAAATCGCGTGGCGATTGAAAAATAGCAATCTACGTTCTAACGAAATGATAATAATTCGAGAATACAAAGTACGATCTATGATAATAATGGGATTCCTTGATTTTGCTCTGCTATCAGTTAGGTCTAGCAATCGAATTTACGATCTCGATTTTCAATATTAAATTCGTTCGGCTTCAGGGTTGTGAAAATGTTCATACGTCGGTATCTCGAATATCTAACCAGCGAGCGTATGCAAGAAAATATAAATACACTTCGCCACTCCACAAACACTCGTGCTTAACCGTTTGCGGCTTAACATGCTTCTCCTGTTTCACGTCTTGCAACCTGACTTACTCATTCCAACACCTGAAACATCTACACGTGTACTTTCTAATGCCACAAACCGATACTTTACACCGCTAAACGTTGTCGTTAAAGCAACTTCAAAAAAAGGAATTATGCACATACATTATATTTCATCGGACGATTCGAGTTTCCTGGACCACGACCTTTCGACTTTGCTTGTTATCAGCTATTAGCTATGGATCGTTTAGCAGACCAAAATGAATTCTCAAGGAGATGTTAGAGTTGTAAAGCAACGGGAAAACGAAAGTTTCGTAAAACATCTCCGATAAATTGTTGATTGAACAATTGTAATTTGAATTGCTTGGTTTTTTTACTATACAATACGGAACTGATATATAAAATGAGATTTTTCAGAGTATTTCGTTATTACATTAAACATCAATAATCGTGCTTCGTAATTAGGAAGTTTAAAATTACAGGAATTCAGGGAATACGGATACTTGAGAAATATTCCAATAAGAAGTAAGATTCTTGAAAAATATTCGATAAATAAATACAAGTAATCTTCAATTTCTAGAGATGTACTGCATAAAAAAGAAGAAGAAGAAATCGTGATTTTTATCGGTAAGGATTTTTTCCACACCTTTAGGATCTACGTATTGATCTGGTGGATTAATCTACGGTTAATCTGGTTGAAAAGTAATGATCGATGATAGTGAACCATGTCGAGTGTTATCCGCGATCAATGTCAAGATACCGATCGTGGCTCGTCGCGATTTTCAATAACGACCGAGCATGATGCAAATGCCACGGCTACGTAATAGAGGCACGCATAATACGCGGTGGGATAATCACGTTATCCTGCGCGAGAGAGCAGAAAGTGTGTCTCGAGCTTTGGTTAGAGTACCAGTGATCACAAGGATCCCATCTGTTCACGATCCCCGCTGTCGGATCTAATCGCTCGACTCCGAGAACAGATGAAAGGAAACGGCACGAGGCCGTTGTTGCTCGCGTTCACGGTCGTTTCGATCGCGGATAGATTAACCCTTTCAGCGGTGGGATTCCGTTGTGGAAGGAATTCGTCGTGAATGCTACTAGTGGTGTTGCATGTGCTGAAATTTGTATGGTATCGATTATATCGTTGAAGCGTAATTTGGAATAAATCTAGAGTTTAGAAATACTTCGGGATGAGATCTGTAGCAAATGTGATTGCTGGAAGATCCTTATGATGACGATGTTTCGTTGAGATACGATTTGAAACAAGTATGGGAACATATTTTTGAAATGTAGACTTTTTGCGGAGGAATTTATGGTGAATGCTATTAACGAATAGCGGTTTCCAGATTTATGTGGAATTGAGTGAGCTAGGTGTGAATAATTTAGAATAAATTCAGAGTTTAGACATTCTTTATGCAAAGATTTGTGGTAAATATATTATTGGTGGTGGAGCATTTATTCTGAGATCTACACGGTATCCGTCACTCATGGGGTAGTCGTAATTTGTAATAGATAAATTTGCCGTGTGTTTAGAAAAATAAACGATAAAGGACGTTAATATAATAAAACTTTCAATTTTGGAATTTGCAATGGTAATATCGTAATTTCTAATTTTTAATTTCCGAAGCTCTTTTGTTCAATCTACGATTTTCAATTCTATAGCTTGGAAAATCTTTGTTTAGTATAAACTTCAGCATATTTTACAACAGATACTGTAGCTAATTAACCGTTACTTTACTGTTTCTTTGATCCAACAGCATCTAAACGCAACGTCTTTGGAAGTGGTCGGTCCATCAACGACTTATCTTGCGGTCGAACGCACTAGGTCGTAGTAATCACGGCCGATCCGGGTCTCAGCCCCAAAAAGCGTCCGATATAGAACACACCGACCTTATCTAAATATATCCTCAAGGTGGAAACAGGCCAAGATGTTTTAATTAACTAATTAACATTCCTGGTGCCGTACCATCGTTCGACCAACCTTCGTTATCTACCAAATCGAACCTCGATCTAACCAAAAAAAGTTTTCTCGAGGTTTCTTCGATGTTTAAACTTTCGTCCTCGTGTTGGTTTCGTTCGTTTCTTTTTGTACTCGTGCCGCTGGAATTTCGACGTAAAGTTGCCTTTAAACTGTTGTGCTTTTGAGGCAGTTTTGTGTAGTCGGATGGGTCTCGAATGCGATATTAAGAGTTAAAAAATTGCATAGGCATCGTCTCACCTCTACTACTACGTCCCCCGCGAGAATGGGCCCCCCATGGGCCCCTCACGGAGTGATTCTGTCGAGGCAGGCTAATCGGTGGGGAACACTGCGAGCACGCTTCGCCGCCTCGGTTCTGCTCGAGAGCCTTCGGGGCTGGTATTAATAAACGGGCCTTGATTCTCTCCACCGGGATTTTCGTGTACCTTTCCGAACCCTGGGTCAGAGACCCAGCTCAATTTCATTCTTCAGGTACGCTTAGTGAACATGGTGTTTGGTACAGGATATCTTGAACAAGGGCTGCACGATTTACTGGAATAATTTAATGGCAGAGTGTCGGATTAAGTTGATAGAGGAGGTGAGTAATTACTGAAGCGATATATCGGAGGGCTGGTTTGAATTAGTTCCGAGAAAAATAACGTTATAAATGAGAATAATCTGTACAAAATAAAACGTATTGCGAGAAATATTACTATCGTCACAGGATCATTTTATTAGATACAGTTACTATTACTTTATCTGGAACAATCATTAAACATTCTCAAACTTTGTAACATAGAAAACTTCGATCTTTAATCTCTATCGTATAAAGAAACATCCGAGCAACACGTATCTAAAAGCTTTGTGAAATCTATGTTACGTCTTTTAAAACTTTTATTAAATTAAAGATTTTAAGCAATTCACAACTCTGATTCGTCAGAATAAAGGAATTTCTGAAATTCGGGTTATAAATCGCTTGATTTTAACTGAGAGACGATTAATTATACAACTAGAAAATTTCTAAAATTCCGATTGTCCAATGAGCAGAATTCCCAAAAACCTACCACCGTATCTTTGTTCCTAATTTCTTAGAAGAAACTAGACCAGTTTTACTTGGCGGCGTTTAACCTCGCGACGTGCATACGATTCAATTAACAAGTGTACCAAATAGGAAACACGTCAGGCTCGTGTTCGCGCAAAGGAGAATTGGCAAATTAAAAGCGGACAGATCTCGAGGTATCCGAGTGCCGGCGGCGAATTACACCGCGTGATTTAGCTCCGTGGTATCGCGTCGTTTATCCTATTCGGAGATTAGCTTGTCGCGAGCAATTACGTTCGCTTGACAGCCGATAGTGACACCGTTATATCTTGGACGACTGGTTAACTTTGCCACTGAACGACAACGGAATACAACGACGCAAGTTGAGAGGTTTCGACTTTCCAATGGAGGGGAATTTCGTGGCGCTTTTAGTCGTTTTGTAGCGAGGCTGCGGCGAAAGTTGTGAAGACCGTTCTCGCGGGCCTGTTCTTTCACCTGTCACATCTTGACAGTCGTAGGAGGCCGAAAGGCTAATGCGTTCGGCTAACCGGATTACAGCCACGGATTAGGAGCGGTGAAAAGAAGCTGATTTGCCATCGAGGAGAGTCACGGCTAAGGTTCCAACTCTCACGCGGTTCGCTTCGACCGCAAACATTTCGTCCGTGTAATTAGAATCATAATGGCCGGCGATTTGTCCTGCATTGTTCGCCAGACGGAATGTTTCAAAGCGAATATTTTGAATAGGAAATTTTTCCAAGCAAATTTCATTCTACGATCTTTATCTATTTTTAGATGTCAAATATTTACCGATTTTCTGTATCTGTCAAATTTGTTTGCAAGTATAATTATGGTATTATAATTGTGTTACTTGGTATGGTTATAGTAATCTAACAATGAATTTTTCAGAGTGTGAATAGAATTAATGTTGAATAGAGAAATTTGTATAAAAATATTATTCTATATTTGTATATAAACATCAATACAATCTGTTATTGTGTATCGTTTTTCGTATTTACGAGTATCTTTTTTCCTAATGTGTCCATAAAAACAATTGAAACAATAAGCAATTGTAGACAAAATCCAATCCGACCTTGAACGATGTTTAGGAGGTAAACAGGTTTGAGAGCGATCCACTGTATTTGAGAATTATCTAAATCCAACATGAGGATTGAAAATTTTCTATCATCCACGTTTCGAAAGATACTACGCTAAGATAACTTATTCTTTCAATTACTTATATCACATAAAAATATCCAAACATCACAGTATCGCTAGATTGAAGTTCATCAAATAAAAAAAAACTCCTCAATTTTAGTTCATCAAATATTATCCACTTGCACGTAAAATACCAAACTAACCAGGTATTAAGATATTCATAAGGGCAAGTTCAGAAGTATTAAATACATTAAATATCACATAAAATTCGCCCCTAATTTCACAGCAAATAAGGGTATTTATTTTAGGTGCAAATTGATTCGAAGAAACGCGCCGCGTGATCGATGCTCGTTCGCGTAAACGCGGCTCCGCGTGCAGAGGATTTTACTACTTGCTCCCCCTGTTTCCCTCTGTTTTCGCCTTTACGCTTTTACAACGGAATATTATATGGGTGCCGGCGATTTACGAGGAGCATCGACCGCCGTAAAAACGCTTCGTAAATTCGTGAAAGGACAAAGAAGCTGCCATATAAAGTTTACTGCTACCCTCGATGCTCTCGTTTCTCCCTCTCAGCACCTGTGCGTTTCACTGGCCGTCTATATACCTTTCACACGAGCCAACCTAACCGCTGATATAATTTCCGGGTAATATACTGAAACGATGTCTGTATCAACCGAAGTGATTTCCCTTCTTCAGCTTGGTTTAACCCTTTTCTTATGAGCTCGTTCGACGCGTCAGATCAACTCCGATCAAGTTTCACTTGCTCAAGTGAAATTTCCTTCATTTCCGCGTATCGTTTTTTCGTTCATTACAGAAGCAGATCAAAGTAATTTTCGAGTTCTTTTTTTCTACGATGATTACATATAGAGTAGAAAATTATATAATGATTCGCATTAATGGAAGAAGAAAACATACAAGGATTTTCTAGAGCTTTCACCGAAGAAAAAGAAAATACCACAAGGACTTCTCTTAAAGTTATCGCTGAAAGGAGAAGAGGAAGAAGACAGTTACGGAGAATTTTCTAAAGAATTCACCAAAGGATCTTCTCCTGCTTATTTCTTAATAAGCATGTAAGAGTTTTCTAGAGTTCCACCGAGGAAAAATCGTAGTAGGTAAAAATATTCCTGTCAGAAGTATTGGATTCGAAACTACGTTTCGGACAACAATTATCTTACGTGAATCGGGTGCAATTTAATATCATCCACGAGAACAGGAATGTGATAGATGCCAAAATTGTTTCGATTCCGCTGTGTTATTTGTTGTGAAAAGGATATATCTAAAGAAAAGGATAGCAGCGAAGTAACTTGTGCAATTAAATTCACTTAGAACCGTGTGAAAAAAAGAGATAGACAGAATCGAATACCGCTTTTTTTGTGAAGGAACTAAAGGAGAAGAAAGATTCGTTCTACGTCATCCTTAGAAATTGATACAATTATGCGGGACAAAACGATCAATTTCTTAGGAACCGTCTATTCTTTGTGCCGTATTTCCCTCTCCTTTTCCTTCTCCCCTTTTTTCTTTTCCTTTGGTTCACAGTTCAGTGTTAAAGTCACTGGTATCAATTATAATACCCGAAAGGTAATAATGGCACGGCTCTAATGACAATGGCCAGACCCTTTCCACACGCAACTAGGATTTAATACGAATTAATATACGCGGCTCGAGGCCCATAGAAAACCAGTGTGTACGGTCGCAGGCGGTTTCGTAAGGTGGCGGCGAGCTACCACTTTTTGTATCAATTAATATTTCGTCACGGATCAGAGCCGGTTAAAAGGAGCGTCTAGAGGGCCCTGCGGGTTCTTACGGGGCCATTCAAGCGCGCCATCGGCCCTCGAAACTGGAATATCGAGCCACGATTTTCTTCTACCACTCGAGCGCTTTGGTCCCACGAGTTCGTTCGACCATCGTGCTCCCGTGTTATTAGAACAACCACGGCTTTCAAAATGGGTCCCCATATTTTGCCATTTCTCTAATTCCTTCATATGTGTTTAAAATTTTGATAAAAAATAATATGGTGTCTATAGATATTTATATTTATTTTCATATATATTATGGTACATAATAATAATAATAATAATACTAATAATAATAATAGTAATAATAATAATAATAATAATTGTATTCATAATTGAAGACTTCTTGTAGACGGCGCTGTAAGTGCGAAACATTGAATTTTTGAGGACCGAGATAGAACTTCTCCGATTTGAAATTATTTTCGAAAATTAATTTGTTTCGATTACTGTAAGATCTTAAGTGTACAAAAAATAATCCAAACGCATTACAAAATTTTCTATCCTTTGGATTAATACAATCGAAAGGCATCAGAAAAAGAATTGTATTTGTAGAAAAGTCTGTGTGTGCAACCTCTTGCTTGTAGAGACTTGTATTTTTAAGATGTTCTATTTACTTTTATTACAAAAGTATATTTTATAATGTACCGAGTGAGAATTATTCTAAAATTTGTAATGTTTACTGTTTGTGAGTTCGAGCATGTCTATCGCTTAATGGTACTTACATTCTTTTTTACAGAGGCAATGTTGGACGTATCGGTGGCATCATCTTTTAACGCTATTAATAATTATTTACAAATGGAAATTACTTTTAAATTCTGTATTGTTGTAGTTTCATTGGCATGTAGTATATAACACGATGAAATAACATTTTTTAATTTTTGCACTTACAGCGTTGTTTATTAGAAGCTTTCAATTCTTGAGAGTATTACCATTTGTTATTGGTGAATACTATATAATTTGTTAAATATCGCATGATAACCGGTAGTGGACCACAACTTAAACTTGGCTTATTGTAAAAATATAATCAGATAACGGATACTATAAGTCATAAAATCATTAAAGTCCCTACAACTTGCAACTATTACACGTATCATTGCAAAATATCAATTTGTACATAATAAATTGAAAATACTCAGTGACGAACAAGATGAAATTTGCAGAATCTAAGACCGGTAGATTTTTCCCTCAATCTTTAAACTAAAAGACACTTTTGAAATGTTTCCAGGGAATCGATATGTACTATGATTTCCATGCACGTGATCCAATCCATGAGATTACATACTCGATAACAAGAGTATTTCGTTCAAGCAATCTTGGTAAATGAGCACGTACATGGCTTAATTAGAGCAAAGTTAAATTCCGTAAATCAAGACATGAAATTCCAAATCAACCGCTCTTTGGTACATATCATGATCGTACGCGATTTTCCACGATAAAGAGCAGCCACAGGGAACGTGTGTATATCTGTACAAACGAGCGGAGTAGAGGTAAAGTTTCGTGAAACAGCAGTCTCGCAGTTTCGACGCGCTCCGCCGGCTACAAATTTATGAACCGATAATGGGATATATTATTATTTACGAGTAATTACTGCGAGACGGCGAGTAACGAGCCAGCAAATGCAAACACCATGGACCGTCGACGTCCGGCTTAATGAGCCGGAAAAAATCGGCTAGCCGAGGATTATTTAGCGTGAGGAGTACCGTTGATCTTAATCGATGCACCGCGGAATAAGCACTAAGCACTGGTGAACGTTATGCTACGTTTGCAATGCGGAGTTTAGTGTGGAGCTTGATTGGAACTGCCTGGGAAGGGTCTATTCTAATTTCTGGTTTAGAGGTTTACCGAGCATGGTAATTACGTGTACAGTTGAGCCTGTACCCGTGGGATTTGTTACGAATAGTCGTAAATGCGGATAATAGGGTGCGGCAAAAAGCTCGTGATCTACTGTAAAGTTCGTAGAACATGGTATAAGCTACGTTGAACCTATGGTTTTGATCGCAGTAAATTTCAGTATCTAGAAATTAGGAGTATGAAGAATAAAATTCATATACGTACTCACTAGGGATCTTTATGTTTGATTGTTTCGACGAATAAAACGACTGTTGACCAAAATGCATATGCTCGTAAGAATCATTAGAGAATCTTTAGAACACGCAATCTCTATAACTATAGACTAACAAGTTGTCATGAGAGACTCGCAGTGCAGAAATTGATATCACAAGACATCCACATCTTCCAGACTAGTTCAAACAATTATAATAATTTGTAGAATTCGTGAACATGAAATGTTCGTGTGAACGATCTCGATTCAGAAGTTAGTATTTATGAGACTCGATACGAGTGATTCAGAGTGCATGGAATTCGGTGTGCGAATCAACTTATGATTCACTTTATGAGACTTCGTATAAACGATCGTGAATCCATAAAGCACGGTAAAAATGGCATCAAGACTTATGGACTGTCTAAGTTGCACAAGCAATTCCAAAGACTTTAAAAAGCACGTATTACAAGTTCATTTTTCCCAAGTTCTTACATCTTACTATTTTCCCACAAATGCGATAATCATAGGATTCCTCGAACTCTTGCAATACGCAGCTTATTTGTCACAGTATGAACAAGCCTTAATACATTCGTGCGAAGGCTCGTTCATTTACGGTTTTTTCGCGATCCAAGGATAATCGGGCAGAAGGTTGGCTCGCGGCGGAAACCGACGATACGTCCGCATTGTCCGTTGATTCAAACTCCCGCGATTCCACCTCGAGATTCTTTCTTGCCACTTTCTAAGTAACTATCGGCTACACGATCCATCGATCCTTTCCGGACGAGCGAACAAGCAAATAGCTTCGCTATAACCGGTAGCTGTACGCGATATTCTTTTTTCGATTTTTCTATTTCCCCCGTCATGAGGCGCGTTAATATCGTCCGGTTTCAATAAACTACGGAATAAAGATCGGCGTGCGCTTCGACGTAGCGAAACTTGCTTCATTACACAACGCAGCTGGAAAATAACGAGCGAATCGTTTCCACGGACGCCGACGTCTGCAACGAACGGACATCCAAGGCCAGGGAATAGCCTTCCGCTCTCAAGGATGCGCTCCCGAGACTCCTATCCTCTTTACGCGACTTTAAACTTCTGCTCAGGTGCATTAAATCGGCGGACGCGTTATACGCTGCTGGCGGCCAACTCCTTCCCGACCCAAGCTGCATCCTCGTTCCCTTTATTGCGGCTCGCAATCAGAATGATGCATTAGCGTTCCTCGAGCTTTCAATGTGCCATTGTTATTGCCAATAAAATTGAGTAGCCACCGTCCCCGAACGCCTTCGTGACGCGCACGGGCTTTTGATCCTCCGGTTCGCCGGCGAGGGTGGTTCTTCACGGTGTCGAATGTTTTATGAAGATTATGTTTGATTTGTATATGAGAACTTTTTGCGAGTTTCAAGGTGATGAGGCTTTTTGTGGCTCGTGTGTGCTGTTCAGATTGGAGTGTCGGAGCGTTGGTTAATTCGAAACAAGCAATTTATCTTTTGCGTTGATGTGTGTTAGTAGCTTTTAGAGGAGAATTTCAAGGACTGATTCGACTGAAGAATTTTAAGAGTATGTCGAAGAAATGATTTTTCTTCCCTAAGCTCTTGTTCTCTTTTATCTGCGTTTAGTTGTTTCAATTTGTAAACTGTTTTATTTTATATCTTATCTTTGGTCATTAATTCCATTGGCTATCAAGCTTCACATAATTTTGTATTTGAAGTAAAATAAATAATAGTGAAAGTAGAATGTAAATCGCATGATAATTTAAGAGAAAGTATTTTTAGATTTGTCGAATATAACATTTTCCAGTATTCTAAACACTAAAATCCTTTTTAGGCATCGACAAGTACTTCTCCGACAAAACATTGAGATTTATCCGTATCTTGTATAATCTTCAAAATCTATAATTAAATTGGAATTGAATTAAAGCGGAAACTCTGAATAAAAAATGGATGAGAATGGTCGAAAATCTGTGGAGCATGAACAGAGCATCGATAGAAGCTTCTTCTTAACCTTTCCCTGAGCTCAGTCTCTTTCTCCTCGTATGAAGCGACCTATCTGAATTGCTATGCTCTGGCGAGAGAGCATCGTGCTCACGAACAAACGAAATGCCATCGTACGCGCACCACTGTCCCTCATAAATATCCCTAGAAAACCAGGACGATATCCAACGAGGATGTATGCTGTGTCGCAATACTGGTCGCGTTAAAGCGAGTTTTGTAACGTGCTGCTGTTTCTCGAAGGCTATTATTCTCTTGTCTGAAAGTCACAATACTTCCAAATATTTCAACGATAACTAGAGGATTCGCAATGGTTAACTCTAATCTCGATAGAGAGGAGCAATGCAATATCGTTACAAATTTTTATCGGTAACTGGTGATTGGTGGATTTAGATTTATGTTTCCAATGACGCAATGCATTTTATTTTTACGTTTACGCCAAGTATGAAGCTATGATAAAGTATGATTTTATCGAAATTAATATTCACTTTCATTAAAATTAGAACGGTTGCAATTTCTTCTTCCACACCAATTACATCCAATCCCAGTTAATTAAATTCCAGTCAAATCTCCTATTTTTCCTCTATTATATTTCCAGAATAGACCGCAGATTTTTACGTATTTATGAAAAATTTATCAAATTTAAAAGAAGATGCGGAAATACAGAGAATTCGGCGTGTAATATAGAAAAATACATACGATATCGAAAGTCGTTATCATATTTTTTAGCCGAGAGAAACCTCTGATTTAAGCTTCATTTTCTTAATCCTGGTCGCAGAAATATGGATTTTGCATAAATATCCGCTCATGAGTACGTGAATACATAATTAAAAATATAAATCTGCGGAATCACCAGCGTGAAATCAGAATGACGTCTCGTGATTCGTCCGTGCAGTGTTTAAAAGCTTGATCGTGATCGTAGAAACGCTTGCGTGCGTTTCGATGCATCTTCCGCGACGTTTTCACTCGTTGATCCACGCTCAATCCGCTTATTCGGGTCACCATTGCGCGAGCGTCTCATCTTCGTTACATTCGCTTAACGAGCCCTGTCCATTGGAGAAATAGCGTCTCTGAACCTCGTTAAATATACGTGGCTTTTTGGCTCGTTTAAAACAGACGCGACACTTTCGCCGAGGAACTCGAGGGAAATGGGTTATTCGGTGGGAAAGTTCGTTTGAGTAATGTGTGAATAAATGGTACGAGTTTTTGAGGAACTTTGAAACCGTTGATTAAGGAACATCAAGTAGTTACACTGATTTATGGGTAGACTTTTTAACGAGCACGATTCCCTTCATGTTTACTGTGTTTTAATTCCATTACCAGTTGCTTGTACATTAATTTAACGATGGAAAGATTGTACGTTAATTTGATTACGCTTCGCAAAACGTACGAAACGAGCTGTTAATCAAAATTTAGTATCAGTTAATATATTTTTGACGACAACACGGTATGAATTATTAACATATTCGCAGCTGGTAATATTCATTTTACGGAGCTATTAAAGTAGAAAATTGCAAGTTTTTGCAAGCGAGGTAAGGATGGGAATTTTAAGATCTGTATCATTCATCGTTGTTAAAAAATGAGTACGAGAAATTCTCTTTTTTTTTCCTCGAGTCACTGACAATTGGCCTACTCTACTTTAACAACGAAGAAATATATTGCGATATTACATGCCAGCAGTCTTTAATACATTAAAAAACAACCGCACGAAATTCCACGCAGCAAATAAATTACGATTTTTCAGTAACAAAAATTCCACAAACACACTTCTACCTACTAAAACCCTAACGCGGCACACTCCTAACCACTAATCACTACTGTCTATCGCTAACCCTCTCCAATGCCGCAGTAGCCTCACCACAGATCAACAAGCAATACCTTCATCATTCCTCCTCCGAGCAATTTGTAATGCCCGAATATCACCCAGGTTGCCTCTATAACTCCACGATATACAAACACTTCCTGTTGAGGATCCAACAGAGAAAAACGATCTCCGGAAGCGGGCCTCGGGGGACGAGCTCGGGAATCGTGGAGGATACGGCATTAATCTCGCGGCGGCGGCGTTTAGAATTGAGAGGAGAAGAGAAGGTGGTTGCGGGCGTAGGAGAATAAACAAGGAAAGAGAAAAAGAAAAAGAGCAAGACACAGTGAGGTGAAAGCGGTAAGGTGAAGAGTGGGAGGGGGAGACAAAAAGGGGATCGTTTGAGTTCGAGTAAGCGAGGTAGCGTGCCCTGGGGCCCGAGCAGACCGGAGCCGATGTAAACGGGGTCGTTGGTTGCACCGAGCACGGTGCCAGCGCCACCAGCGTCGCCAGCGATTGCCGGGGACCGGGACAACAACAACAACAGCACGCGGACCTGGTCTAGGAAAGCTGGCGGCAGCCGGAGGCGGCCTTTATGAATGCAGTCCTCGCCGCGTTTATGCCGGTAGCTGCAGGCGCTTATAAATAAAGCCTCTATCTCTCTTTCTTTCTCTCTTTCCTCCTCTCTTTCTTCGTCCAGTGTCGCAGGATGGAAGGGAACAGCGCAGTGACTCGAGGTTGAACAGGTGGATAGACAGAGCAGAGTAGAGGAGATCGGTGCGTGGTGAGCGCGGATTCAATTATTCCGCGATTACAACGCGACTGGCTGGCTGCTCGACCGGACTAGCTGCGTACGTTTCTGCGGAGGCAGTTTGTTATACCGGCCTCTAAGTGGGACGTTGTCGTCGATAGACAGTACGGAGGGTGGGGCACAGGGAGATTGCCTGCTCCGTTCGTGAGAATATGCGCGCGATTGCCGGGAAAAAAGAGGAAAATGGAATGAGCATAGGGTAAAGACGAGGATGTTTAACTGGATCGATTTTGAGCTGCAAACTGTCTGTAGGGGTAAAATTAGAGATCGGTAAAGGTGGGTAAATTTTTCCCATTTTCGTAAACGCAAAAGTTACGAAGTATTAGTATAGCAGTATCGTATGCCATATAAACGAAAGTTACGGGAGAAGAATATGCAATAGAATTGTTACGTGTTTGTTATGATTAAACAAAAGAATTTTAATACGACACAATTGAAAATGGAACAACCCATTAGGTTCAAAAGTATTTTAAGTAATCTTTTAGAAATAGCTGGCAAGTTAACGAAATTTTGTAGAAGCCAAATAATTTCTGCATTGCGATATTAAAGACATTTTTAAAATTTAGAAGAGAATGGAAAGATACGTGTTTAGCTGCAAAACTAAATAAGGGGTTATTATTGATCATCTATGCTCGTAAAAAATAGGAAATGTGACTTTTCACATTCTTCCCCTGTAGTCTTTAAACATAAAACAACAAGTATCTTTATTATCTCCTACTCCATGTATTTTCCTATCAAGATATAGCGTCCACTTCCATTGATGGCACAATTACTGATCCACGTTATCCCGTACGTTATTCACACTTCACGAAACGCAAAATAAGGGTAAATTCGTTGTTCAAGCAAGAATGACAAAGCAAACGGTGGATACACGGTGGAATGTGGTGGGTCTCGCGTCGCACAGGATACAGTCTGATCGTTGAAATAACGAGTTCACATTCTTCGCCACGGTTGCTGCTGGAAGAAACGGGAATTTTCTGTGTTACGAAGTCGCGTCGGTTTCGTAAGGATGCTGGCTGAATTTTTGCTTGACCACGAGCAACGAGGAAATCGATCCACTGCTACCACCTTTAGCCTCTCGTTATTTTCAAATAACGACTACCGATTATCATTTATATCCTGCTTTAACGAAGCGTTAAAGACACATTTATCGTCGCTGCTTTGAACTTGCTACGTAAGTAACTGGCAGTAGATAATTTGCTCGTAAATTTGCTGCCTAATCGATATATTGTGGGAACGTTGATAGCGAGAATTTGCATATGAAATAAAAGAATATACAATTTGATAGGAATGTCTATAAAGAGTAGATAGTGGTTAGTCAGATACTTGTCGAATAAAAATCAGCGCATTATGCGGCCGTTTTACGGACCTCATTACGCATCCGGCAGTTTACGCGCAGCTTCTGAAAATTGCGTGTTTAGTTTGTTTATAACGAGTGACATACAATGTTTGAAGAGGAAGAGTACATCGCCATCGAAGATTTTGTAATTTATCTGAATTGAGATAGAGAAAAAGAAAATATACGAGCATTGGAATATACATACTATGTGGGAAATATGAATATGGCCAATCGTTGAATGGGTTAGTCTTTGTAGAGAATCGAGAGTGAAAGCAATTTTCTTTAGTCGAGTCATTTGCGTTGTTAAACCATTTTGTGCTGAGTTGTAACGTTGTCCTGAACTGTATGCTTAAGAATCACCTACCACGTATTCGGTTAGATGTATAATAAATTATATTTTGAAATAGACTAAAATTAATTAAACCGAGATAATCTTCGTGACCTGCACTAACGACGATAAAAGGAAGTTTAATAAGTCAATCTTCTATAACTGAAATATACTTGACGGAAACTCTAATCTGAATTACGTATATCTGTATTTAATATGAAGCATAGTCCCGAATAATTAGTTAAATACATATAAATCATTTCGTATATCAGTGACGAAAAATACGGATATGCGAATATGTGACTTCAAAGTCACTTGGCGTTACAAAAAATGAAATGACTAGGCAAACATTATCAAGCGCTAAAAAAATCGCGAAGACAAATAAATTGATCAGAGAAATCGTACATCCGATACCATCAATTGCCCGATGATTCCCACTGAATCTTCCCTGGCTCCATTAAATAACACAATTTCCATGGTACCGCGAAATTGTCGTCGATTGGAACGCGTCATCGGCGTAGTATAGGCGCGGACACTAATTTTCCGCGGCAAATCGATGGTCGCTTCGTCGCGTTATCAATCGCCACCGGCTCGAATGCCGGTTCCCGCGGCGAGTCATCAGTTTCGAATTATCGCGATTCGCCACGGCGCATCAAGGACTTATCATTTCGCGTGTCATAGCCGGGCGCCGATTCGCCGGCGGACAGGACGCCATTAGCGCGGTGTCCAGGCGTGCGCGTGAAATCGATTCATCGGCGATACTTCGCGTCGCTCGTTCATCCACAGCCTAATATCCATCTTAACGGTCCTTCCAGCCCTTTTACTATCGTTCTGTCCTCGGATTTATCGCGTCTTTCTTAATTAGTTCTGCTTCTTCGTCCTGCTCGTTCTACTGGTGGCCGTGCGTGCGTGTGACTTTCGGATCGGTTGTTCCTGGAGGTACGACCAGTCGGTGGAATCGGCGGCGGTTCAGGGTGTGTAACCGGGTATACGTTATCGAGGAAGAACGGGAACGAAGCACGTATAATTACGTGGAAAGAATCGAAGTCGAGCGTGGACGGAGGGGTCTCTGGGTCCTTTCGCCAAGTCGAAGGATCAAAGAGGACGATACCCGCGCGATATGCTGGCTTCGACCGGTCCAACGATGCGTCACGGTTTTAACGGGGGAACGAGTTCGGGTATACGCGCTCGACGAAGGCGTTCCCGGTGAATTTGCGTGAAACGACTCCGCGTATCGGTGTGCTACGGACCAAGGATAAAGGTGGTAGCAGCGTGATGGAGGGCCCCCCTTGGACGAGAGCTGACTCGTGTGGAGAGAGAAAGGAAGGGATGAGAAGGATCGAGACGAAGAAGAGGACGAAGCAGAGGACGAAGGGAGAAGGGAAGAAGGAGTAGAAAGAGGAAGAGTGATGTATAAGGAGAAGAAGGAAGAGAATCGGAGGTAAAGGCAGACAGGTACTCACGGGCAGACCAGGTAGCCGAGGCTCGAGCAGTTGCCTCTGCACCGAAGCCAGGTACTCTCTGGGGTAGGCAGCCTTGAGCCAGTGAGACTGGTTTCTGTTTTTGCTTCCATAGTTCCATCCTTCGAGAATCTTCGTCAGCCCGTCCTTCTTCCACTCTGGCTTTTTCCCTGGTTCCCGGCTGCCTGTTCGGCTGCCATCCTTCTTCTGTCTTTTCGCCTTCGATCCGTGTCTTTCTTCATCGATATCTTTCACCGGTCCCTTCTCGTCTCGACTTTTTTTTCTCCCTCCGTGCTTTCTACTTTTTCTTCCCCCGTCACGGGGGCACGGCGAAACCCTCTTCGTTACCGTGTCCCCAGTGCTTACCCCTTGCAGTTCAGTACTCGGATAGCTTGACATCACCGTAAAGGAGAATTCGTGAACTTGCATTAGAAGTTGTTCCGTTAGTTGCTTTGTTTTATGGAGTATGAAGAATGATCACGAACGAGGGTTACGTGAATCCTCTGTGCTCGAATCATTTATGAGCTTTTCGCAGCCGAACCGGGTAATTATTTAGACTTTTCTGACCAATGTACACACATTAAGCGTCTTTTATCTGCTACTAATTAGTCAATTGGCAACGGTACAAAGGAATATACAATAAATATCGGTTTCATGCTCGATAAGTTCGTTCATTACGGCCGCATTCGTTGCACGTACCCTGCGTCTCCCGGTCAT
The DNA here is from genome assembly GCF_905332965.1 of Bombus pascuorum. Taxonomy (NCBI): domain Eukaryota; kingdom Metazoa; phylum Arthropoda; class Insecta; order Hymenoptera; family Apidae; genus Bombus; species Bombus pascuorum. The sequence continues at coordinate 2,343,167 of NC_083499.1, read as the reverse complement.
TTTATTGTATTTCCGGCCGTATCTGTCCGAGAAGGTAACTGGCAATAATGAAAATGTTCGCGACACTAAACGCGAAGATCCTGCGATCGCCGTGGCTTTTAATTACGGCGCGTGCGGTTTTACGAGTGAGCTGGAATGGATCTAAAAATTCCAGGCGTTCCCGTCGAGAGCTCGCAGCTCGTAGATGGGCCCCCATAAAAATTTCTTCCGGCGAAGTATGACCAAACCATCGTCTGCCTCCTCTAACCGCCCCTTCCTTTTACTCTCCTCTCTTTCTTTCGTTCCATCGTATCTTTTCCTCAACGTTTCCGTCTTTCGAATTCCGTCTTGCTCGCTCTGCCTTTCTTCTTCCTTTCACCATCGTCTTTTTTACCCTCTCGTTCCTTTTCTTTTTCCAGCGTGTTCCCCGCCCTCCCTGTCGTTTTCGTTGTTCTTTTCACTCGTCGCCCTTTCCGAGTGAATTATTCGACGCCATTAAAAAGCCAGGAAAGAAATATACAAGATGATGTCACGGCGTGCAAGGTTAATTCGAAGATGTTGAGCCTGGTGTTGCCTCATTTAAGAAATCAACCTGATTTATACCTGCGTAGATTAAACGGATCTACGTGACGCGAAACAGGAATGCCCGGGAACGAGGACTCCGGCCAGCGCGGCGCTCATAGATCCTCAGGCCTCCTAGGTGTCCGCGTAATAAAGACATCCCCGACCTTATTAAAATACTGCGAACAGGTAATGGGTCGGTAAAAGAGCTCGTTCTATTGTGGTCTCGAGATCGATCGACCAACGCTGGGTTAATTATCGCCAACGGGCTTTGCACAATACACGGTCAGAGATAACTCGGTAAGAAACGATTAAGACAAAAGACTCGGATCGCATACCGATAGCTGTACTGTGCAATATATCGTCGAATATCGAGCAATTAATTAAATATCAGAAATAAAGTTACGAGTGTTTTGGTAATCGAGTATTTATTATATAAGAAAATTGTCAGTGAATAATTGGAAATTTTGTCGATTTAATTGGAGTTAGAGAAATATAAATAATTATGAGAAATGTGGAACTGGTAGCGAACATTGATCGCAAGAGCTTTGCGAAGGAGCATGAATCCTATAATGCACTATAAACGCTACAGTATTATAATCTTAGTTTAATCGTGTATCAAAGGTGTAATTTTTTAAGAAACTTACAATTTTTATGGAAACTAAGGAAATATAAATTCTCCGCTTTTTAGAAGCAATACTTCAGGGTTTCGTAATTATCCCGTGGGACCAATATGAACTGCTAAAGAATCATGAAACCCACAACGACATAACATGATTCGTTTCTTCTACTAAATCTATTAGGCAAGGATTAAATCGTAGCAGATGAAAATAAGAATTTTCCACTATCAAAACATCAATATCACCCAGATTCCAATTTCCAAAGCATAGAAATCTAAATGTCAAGAATTTCAAAAGCAAACCTCACATCTTTCTCAATTTTTCTAAAGTTTCAAACTCAACAACGGGTTAGAGTACTCCGTAAACCAATTCATCCTTCACAAAACACGTCGCATAAATACCCAATATTCGGACGTAAAAACAAACCTAAAAACAGGTCGCATTAATAAAATATCAAAATACAATCGTTTATGAATCATCGCAGTGATTCTATTCAACCCACAGAAGTATAAATTCCGCGAACTATGGAAACAAAACTGGTGGGTTTTGCAATTTTTCCGCGGAGAGCTGGCTGGAGCTGGTCCGCGAGGGGGCCACGGTGGCGCGATAAAGCGATTTCTTCCCTCTTCTTCCCTGCCCCTCGTTCATCCTTCGCCGATCCCTCGTCGCGGGCTCTCCTTCTTGCCCCCTCGACTCGACTGCACGGTGGTACATGCCGGACAGGTTGGAACGGACCCGGACTGTACACCGGATCAGGACTCGTAGCATTCCTGAGTCGGCTTCTTCGTGCACCACCCCGGTGTTTGCCGGTGTGGCGGAGAAAGGGACGCATCCGTGGCGGACTTCTCCGTTTCGTAGCTGGAATCTGTTCTTCGTTCCGTCGCGTACACAAGTATCAATGGGGTCCAGAGGCATTAACATTAAGTAACAGTACCTGCCGCATACTAACTGCCGTATTATCGCTCTACCGGCCGTCTTGTCCCTCATTCAACCCGTACTCCGTCACCATAATCGGATACCATCGTCCGGATACTTGACGGAACGACGGCGACGTCGACGTAGAAAACGAGGATCACGACGACGTTAAAGTAAAAGACGAGGACGATGATGACGTTTATCACGATGACGTGTTTGTAGAAGACGAGGGCGATGACGACGTCGACGCAGAAAAAGAAGATGATAACGACGTCCACAAAGATGACGACGATGGCGACGTCTACGTGGAAGACGAGGAGGGTGACGTGATGTTCCTGCCATGAACTGAATTTTTCCTTCCTTATGTTCCATTGGATTGGCGAACAACTTGTCTCGATGGCGAACAGGTCGATGCACGGGAAGCCAGGGCCATCTCACGTGCCAAAAACAGAACATTCGTGGTTCGGCCAGGGTTCGTTCAACGCTGAAACTCGTCAGGTTTCATTCACGAATCTGCTACTGCCTCGAGGGAACCAGAAACGTATGATTTGTCGGATGGACCGATCGTTCGATCCTTCGTTGCCATTAGTTTTTGGAGAACAATGGTAACGAGTAGTAGCAGAGCTGATGGAACCGCGTTTTACTTTGTTTTTTAGTTAGGGAGAAGCTGTTTTTTGACGTAAACAGGGAGTTATAGCAGGTTTCGTTGGATTTTTGTTCTTGTTTGCCCGGTTTTTTTTTTAGGAAGAAATGTTTGTTCGAAATGAGAGTTTGGAAAATATTCGTTAGAACGTGACTTGAGAAGAGAAAGAAAGAGAGACAAACAGAAAGATGTATGTAATTGGAGAATGGTACAGAATCGAGAAGTCGGAGTCGGTGTTATTTCATTGCTTGCGGTTGCTTCGGGAAAGGAGATAATGGAACATCGGGACGACACATCGGGAGCGAACGTGAACAGAGTTCGTGATTGCTTCAGGTTTCGCGGGCATTGGTACACGGGAAAATTACAGTCTGTGTTGCGATGAAAACGCGACAGTGGTAAATGACAATTATTAAATGCCTCTTAAATGCCAGGCGGTATCTTTTTGCGAATAGAATGTTGTTGACGAGGTATGAAAGCATTTCGCGGCTTGTTACTTGAGTATAAGTATATATAAAATACTCGATACATGCATCCATTAAATGTTTATAAATCCACACAAAAACTCGTCATCTGAGGTAAATCTTAAAAGTGAACATTTGTCGAAAGGATTATCTGACTAACAACGAAACAAAGACTTTCCGAAAGTATACAAATTTTCAAATATAAGCTCTAAGAAAATCTCTCTCTAAGCTAATTCTCTAAAAAGTTCCCCCGTGCAGAACTCTAAAACATAATTAATTCATTTCTCAAATATCCCTCCTTCCACAAAGCTCTCCGATTAAATTTCATCCTCGTAATCGTGCTCCCGATTCTTCGCCTCCATACCGATTAACATGGACGAGCAAGGGGATCGTCGTCTGGCAATTACCGATCAGCCATCCGTTAATGCGATAATTCTCGAACGATCGTGCTACGAAAATAATCCTTGCGGCAACTGTCGGCCTGCTCTCGAGTGGCCCGCAGCTAGTTACCACGCTAACTTCGCCCGAGGCACTCTCGTCATCATTATTTCCATCGTGGCAAAAATAGACGAGTTTCCAATCGAGCGTCGGAGTTACTTCGTCATCGGGATCCTCTCGCCACGGCAGACGTCGCTCTCTCGCGACAAGCGTTTCGCGATCGCTTCATCGCGCCGGCCAATCTCTCGTTGCACCATAAAACAATGCACACGGCGAATCTCCTTGAGATCGGCAATAAGTAATAACCGTGACGGGTAAGGCCGAGAGAGCCAGGGCCCGGTGAGCAACATTCTTAAAGGGGTCAGCCCGCGTGTCACGGGAAGAAAAAGTCACGGAAAGAGCGCCACGGTTTGCCACGCAGTACAGATGCCTGTCGAGCTCCTCTTAGCGAAACCTTCGCCAACGTTTTCTGTTCATTTTTCAGCTATATCCTTCATTGTCACGCAGACCTTCTACGATCCTGTCTTTTTTTATCAATCTTGGATGCTTCTGAGTACATACTTTGGCATTGAATTATGTTACGTTGTTTGTGAAGTTTCGTATGTTTCATTCGCGGAGCTCTATTCGAGTAACTGTGCAATCAATTAAATGTAAGTAGTAAAGACCGATATCTGTATGAGTCCGTATGAGTTTAAAAATTCATTTTGGTAGAGATAGGTTAATAAATGACTTATGTTTGCAGTGAGACGTAAAGAAATTTTGATGCTGATTTAATTTTGCAACGAGGAACAAAAATAATTTAAAAAAGAAGTATAAAGAATTTCTTAAATATAATCCCAAAAGATCTTTCTTAAATCAAACGACTGACTCTTTACAGAAGCGGAGAGTGCACGAATTTTTTTTGTATAATAATATCTCAATGTAATGTGTATATGTAATAATAAGTACCTGCTATCCAAGATAGTCTCAACGGTGTATAACTTGCATTTCTCCGGAATTTATAAAGAATATTGGTTTCTCGAAAGTTACGGTCTCACCCGTGATTAAACAACAATACAAAGTACATATTACCGGAGGGTCGACACAGTACAACTTCCGGAACACGAAAAGGAAGCGAGAACATCACCGATCGCTTTCCAACTTCGCAACGTATCGAGTCGATTTATGAAAGAGGTGAAAGCTCGATGTAAATCAGGGACGCTCGCCGCTCAATTAAGCAACAATTTATTGCACAATTATGAGGGATCTGTACGGCCACGCTTTACTTGAACACCGTGGAACGAGCAATAGTAATATCTGTTGCATATGTAAGTCTAGCGACTACCGGTTCCTCCGATCGCGTAATATAGTGATAATTAAAACAGAAGTTAATAAACACTCTATTGAAATGCCGACTGTTTCCTTTCATTCTTTTTATATACATTACTTAATGCTTTTTATCTCTTTTATTAGAAATAATTAAAGAAAGAGGAGGGTACATTTTCGATGTCTTCGTATAGGTTTAAACTAGGTTCTTTATTTCTTTATACACACTTTGATGAAGTTTCTTTACTTTTTTAATTATATAATTAATTGCATACATTTGTTGCAATACATTTGTTAACTTGGATTTTCACCGTATACGAGTGTCTATCTTGTTACTGGAGTTGTTACAGTGAAATTTCTGACTTTTTTCATTTCTCTTTCCAAAGCTTTTTTGAACCATTTTGAATATCTTGTTCCTTTGTCAGTGAAAGTTGGTTGTAGAACATAGAATGGCACTGTTATTTTATATACATTATTATTTTCCGAATGCTTCTTTTTCAAATAAAAGGAAACAGATTGAACTTTCGTTTAAAAACGTCATAAATCAACATGGTACTTTACTCTCCTCTTTAAACCAAATACATAGCTGAAACAACTCTTCGTGATAAATACAGCCTGAAAAGAAGAACCTGAGCGTTCATCGACCATAATCAACATACCTCCCTGTTTCTTAAATCCATACCTATATCCACATTCCCCTCTCCATCTTCAAATGTCATCAAACATGTTCGAAGCGGAACGAAGTCGATTTCGAAGGAGCGGCGGACAAATCGTCGCTTAAAAACCGCTCGATGGGAAAGGTGCAAGAAAGCGAACGTATTGGAACGGAGGGACGCGGTGGCACGGTAATGAGGCTGCGTCCCGACACAGCGGGCCTTTCCGAATGCAAGAAATCGAACGAACGATATCCCGTCATACATACGTAATGGCGAGTCGCTATTATCGGGATATTCGCGGACCGCGAACAATCTGCCGATAATTCCGATCTAACGTCGAGACGCCGGTTGTACTACCGTGCGCATGTAATGTACCGGTTAAATAGAAAAAGGAGCAAAAGAGACTGTGTACACGGACACAGAGACGCTGATCGTCGACGTTGCACCTAATACGAACTAATTGGATGCCGAGTTAATCATAGTTTCTCTACCTTCCACCAGTGCCGCCCAATTATCGTATCGGTATCTACCAAGCATTAATTAAGTTATTTTTAACACCTGCTTTGCGTTACCGTCAACCACGTGAGAGAACCTCTTAGTTAACCTGCATTTTTCTACTGAAACGAAACTGCGTATCTGCGGGGGGTAGATTGAGAAACGGGGTGAGTTTCTGCGGTAAACTGACGCTCTATGCTTGTTGGCTTCCGGGTTCAACTACTGGTAAGATAGGAGCTATTAGTAGAAATATGTTGGGTTATAGAGAGCAAACAAAGATGATATTTTGATTCATTTATTTAATCCCATCGTATTACGTGGCACGAGGAGGCAAGTTTTAAATATAGCGCACTATAAATTTTGTATCATCGTACGTAATGGAATCATTAATATTTTCTGTAAAAAAATGAAGATACGTATCCCTCGCATTTGGTACTACATATATAAGAAATCTTTCCTATTATCATATTATCAAAGAGTTAGTAGAATGCGAAATGATAAAAGAGATTCGAGGTTTATTGTTATTTTTATCATTGAATATTTGATTATTATTTTGTTGAAATTAAATCAAATCCATCGCTATTTGTTTGCGATTAATGTGAGTTATGCACTTCTTTAAGATGATTTTAATTTTCTTACGGTATATAGGTAGTACGGTATGAAGGTAAGTGCATAAGATATTATAGAACCTATTAAGATGATTTTAATTTTCCTATGGTAAACAGAAGGTAGATATAGAAGATATTAAAAGTATGCGAATCGCTCGTGACATAAGTTTCGTGAGAGTCGTGCAAAGCAAGCAGCGATTTAACCGATCATTATAGTGAGAGGGTGCGAGAAAGCGACTTTCGGGTGTTACAGATGAAGTTTTCTACGTTTAAAAAGGCTTCCTCTCGGCTTTGATTGTAATAGCTGTTAAGGTTTCACTTTCCCTTCCCGTTGAACTCGTGAGAGTGTTCCCTCGACCGGCGACGATCATTTTCTCGATTCGCCGCCGGCTCTAACATGCAGAAAACGCATGAATTCTCGGATGATCGCTGAAGCTGGGCCGCATTGGGCATGGTTGAAGCTTAGATGGGTGACTAGGAACTTTTCGACTGGCTATTCGGACTCTACTTCAATCTGCGAATTCTTTATGGCGTGATCGTAACAAGCGCGAAGAAAAATCATGTTGAGTGATCTCGCGTCGTTGATTACTTCCGTTCGGAGAAAGATGCACAGACGATCGAGTATAAGAGAAGATTCTTATGAGGATCTTTAAATTTTATCTTCGACTTCCCTCGCATTACACTTACATAGTTGCATTATCATTCTGGATGTGATGTTAATATTCGAAGAAATGTCACCTTTCGAGGAAAAATCGGGCTGATTATGAGTGATCTCGCGACGTTGATTACTTCCGTTCGAAGAAAGGACTGAGAGATGACCAAGTAGAAACCTAAGGATTCTTCTTACGAGAATTTTCTAAACCTTGTCTTTAATTTCTGCTAAATTATCGTTAGCTGCGTTGCTACTCCTTTTTTAGCCCGAATATAATCGTAATGTTCTACTTTCTGTGAAATGTCTTTCCAAGAAATCTTTGGAGGAAAGGTCAGACTGCTTGTGTATACACTATCTCATGATTTAAAATTATGTCTCTACGAAGGAACAGTTTTTTCGAATTTTTATATCCCAATTATCCCCTCGTTTATACGAAAAAAAATTCTGCATAGCATTCTAAGAAAAAACTGTAGTACAAAAACTAAAAAGTAAGAATATAATTCGTAATTTCTTGTTTTAATTCGTAATTTTCTATCGATACAAGAATACTGGGTCGAAAACGAAGCAATGGACATACCAGGATTAAACTACATCTTCAAACTGTTTCAACAATCGTCACCACATTGCTTGCACTACAATTAAATTCTTTAAAAGTCATATGGATTAATTCCATAAATTGAAACTGTCTTCTTTCCCCCCATTATTTAGCCACGTTTTTTGCAACTAACGAACACGTAGAAATCATCTGTTTGTTATTCGTTCTTCAAAATTGAATATTATACTCGCGTATATTACGTAAAGAAATTAGGAAATTGATAAAAAGTGTTGATCTCTTTAATCCTCTCCCGTATAGAGTAAAATTCCAATATTCCCATTTCCAAGCAATTCCACGGTGAATCAAGCGAATACAGTTACTCATTCAACCCTAGAATCCAGCAGAATTCTCTAATTACTCTCCGCCATACAGTGTCTCCGCTTATGTCGCGAATAGTTGTGGTTTTCGCGCGCCTCCTCCTACCCCCTTAATACTCTGTGCAATGCTGGTAATTACAAAGCAGAGCGGGTTTCACAAAGGAGCGACACGAATCTCTAATTACGCATGGCTTGAAAAGGCGCGGTTTTCCAGCTTCCTCTCTCTGGCATCGCGGTGTAGGGAGAGGCGTGAGCGTCCAGGAGATTACAAACGCGCGGCATCGCCCCGTTAGTGGCGGGGTGGAATCGCACGGGAAAGCGGACACCAGGCGGACGCAGTAAACAGAGCGAACGTACGAGTCACCGATCGCGATCTGCGATAACGCGGCAATGCACGCTGATAAGCGACGCCGTGATAATTAACGGCAACGGGCGAAACCGGCTCCTTCCTTTACGCTTGTGCACGCGCGTTAATTGTATTGCTGTCGCTCGTTACCAGCGACGATTGACCCGCACTGAACCGCCTCGTGAAAGAGCAAACGAGCGCGAGGAGGTTCTTCGAGAGATCATAGAAATAATAACGGGACGGGTTTGCAGGGATAAGGAATATTCTTCGGTGACATCGCTATGGGACGCCCTGCCTCGTTACGGGAGCAGGAAGGTAGGTCGTATACACGTCACGACAGGGACGTGGGATGTGTTGAAACGTAGGCGTCGATCTCTTCATTTTCTACTGTTATGGAACGGCGGAACGCTGTAGCTTTCGTGGAACACATGAATATTGTATTTTTCGGCTGAGTGACATCGTGCAGTGTAAACTTCGATGAGAATTGTTCCAACGTATGAGTTGAGATGAATATGGATGATATTTTAAACGGAAAAGATATGTGAATCGCAGGGAAGAGATTTGATAATAAGAGAAACAGTTAAAGATGAATGGAAAAAAATTGCAAAACATTTTTGGCAATGAATATTTCAGAGGAGAATTAACAAGGTTGAAGATAAAGTCGATATATTTGTAATTTCAACATACCATTTTAGACTTGTTTTAAACTTTACCAATATAATCACGGTAATATAATCTCATAACAGAGCTGACTTTCAAAATATTTCACATGACACACATAACGTGTTCACAAAAAATATGTACAAGTATTCGAATATTTTTGTGAGCTTGTGAATACAGCAACAGCAGAAAATACAAGGGATGAACCTATTTACAGCCTGGCCACTCTACAAATCAACAAACTCAACTACCGCTGATTTAAACAGAAAACAAACATTCTGGAAAACTTTTTCCCTCGTCACCTCGTTTAATTGAAGTTTCTGTAAACGACGTTCTAACGAAGCCAGGTATCTAACAGACGACAAGATGGAAAGAACGGCGGCGGTGGGTCGTGATCGTTTTAAGTCCGGAGTACCGTGAAATTCCGGGACGACGGAGGCCACACACACGGATTTCCGTTTTCTCGCCGATGATAGAACTCGGCGCGCGGTCGCGGCTGAAAGGCGAAGCTTAGTCACGCCAGTCATGCAACGAAATTCACTACTGTATCTGAATTTGCTTCCCACACTGTTCGAGCCGTCGGTAGTCGTCGATCGTTTTCTCCACGTGGAGAAGCCATCGGCTCATCCTTCGTAACACCTGAGCTATTACCTGTCGTTATTGAGTCTTAATAGGTGCACCAGTCGTTCGTTGGATGTGCTGATTATCGGTTTACCCGTCAACCTACGCCCATGCACCGGTAACTGCACGCTGTTATGCGTGTCTGACAGTACGAGCACAAACGAGCAACTGTTCTCCTGGTGAGCACGCGTGAGAATTGCTAAAGGGAAGACTATTGCCTGATAGTCATTTAATTTTCACTCGTGTGTAGGATATTATTGCTGTTTAGGGAAGGCAAGGATATGGGAGTAGAATCGAAACGTTTTGCTTAATAGGACTAATCACTGGTCTTAGAAATGCATAACAGTTTGAACGGAATAAAATCACATAAATCAATGTACTAACCTTTTTTTCGTTTCCAACATTATTAAATATCTTTTCATTGTTCCATTACGTATATTAAATTCTCGATTCGATAGATCTAGAGTCTTTTGATCGAATCTGTACGATCTAAAATCTGTATATGTATCATAGAGATACAGAAAGTTTTGATTTAATGAAATTGATTTTGTCTCACTTTTAAAATGAAAAATTACTTTCTTTCTGTTATATGCCTACGTGTATGCATGAAACGTAGTAAATAGACAAACCGAATATAAGAATTATATAACGTGCAACACATGAGTGATACTGGCCTATAAAAATTTACAAAATATTCAGAATAGACTTTATTATAAATTACCACTGTTATTCGCGTATGATATAGGTTCGTTGGAAAGAACCAGAGTCGCGATATTGATAAATGTGTGGAAGTTATCTCTCACTGTTTTCGAAGTTTTGTTAAGCTTCTATAAATTGAACGAAATAAATCAATATCCGAATTAATTGCTAATTTATACAGGTGCACGTAGCACCGAAGGGCACTTTGTAAGTATCATCGAGTTAAGATCGAACGGATTCTCAACGGCTCGAGAGAATGACGTAAAAAGGAGGAAAAGCAGCGGACGCCTTAAGGCAAACATTCGCCGACGCTGTTGGCCGCGGTGTAATAACAGAGGTTCGCCGTGTGCTTTCGAGCAACGCTTGATATCACGGCTCCCGTTTGCCATACGGAATGCTTCGTGCCTCGATACGATCGCGGATCGAGTCGCCAGATACCACCGAGTCAGCGGTACTATCTACCGTTGATTTTTGGTTGAGTTTACCGTATTAACATGAAGATGCTCGAAAATAGTTCTAAGCCAAATAAATTAATAAAAAGGAAAGTGTTTTAATACGACACAATTAAAGTAGATACCATTGATTCGTGGTTGATTTTATCGTACTAACAGGAAGATGCTCGGAAAGAGTTCTAAACTAAAATAAACTAATAAAAAGGACAATGTTTTAATATGACATAATGCATTAAAGAAAAGAAGAAGCCTGTAAATTGAAAGACGTAAATTGTAGATTGGAATAGATATTTTTCAAACGTTCACAAGGAAGATAAAGTAAAAAGGTAGTTCTGCTAACGTGAAATTGGTTAGTATCTATATTAATCTCTTCGAAACAGTTTTTGTTAATAAAAACATATGCGTGAAAGTATTCAAATAGCTTGTAAGTAGATACAACTAATTTCGATATAATAAGTAGCATACAAGATGGGAGTGAAGCCGGTTTTATATCATCAACTCACACTTCTAGCAGCTGATTATCCTACATTTGAACTCGGTATCGTATCAACAAAATTATATTTTAAAATCGCTCTCCTACAAGAAACTACTTGTACCTACCTATCTCCCCCTATGTTCTTTATACATGATAGATTTTTCCAAAAATTATTCGTGCGCATAAAACGCATGTAACGAGAAGCAATCAACAGCAACATTGTTAACATGTGGAAGGATAACTCTACTTGCAGGAATATTCGGTACAATTATTCGAAGTAGAAACTACACGTTCATGATCAGGCAACGGGATCTACTTCCTTTACAGGGCTACCTGTTCTATAACCTTAAATAGTAGCCGGACTTAATAATCGAAATTGCTCGATCGCGGAGGGAATAACGATCGAAGACAGCGGTCACGTAGAGCCCGGTGGAAAATTTATCGAACTCACCGGCGGCGATGAGCCGGCGATAAAATTCACGACGGATTCTACAAGCTTGGATATACACGATAAATATAAATCGCGGTTTTGAGCTTTGTGCCGCGACGCCGGCCCCCGGGTATCGCGATTCCTGTTTGCCAAGCTGGATCGTACCACTGCGGCCGATACGATCACAGATCGACCCGCCAGATATTACCGGGGTCCCTCTTCCTAAGCCCGCGTTTCCGATGTTCTGTTTGCAAGTCGCGAGGTTCGAGTAGCCATCCTCGATCGAGTTTCCAATCGGGACCCAATATCGAGGGCCGTCAAATGCCCGGTTCCGATCGAGAGATCCGACAGATTGCGCTTCAGGCCTCGCCGCGTCAAAATGGATTAAGTTACGCGGCTGCCATTGATTCCTCGCACGCCCCCTTCGATCGATCTACGACTACGATCTACGCGAACTACATATATCTTTATCCCGCGCTTCGATTGCACACAGGCGGGGCTCGTTACGCGCCTTTTCATTGTAATGGATGTTAGACGTTAGATGCAGCTATCCGGAGGCGATGTGTAATTTTGTATGTGATAGGACTCGTTGTAGATATAAAGGAGGACTCGAATTATAATACTATAAGCGTAATATTATGTACCTTTCTCAATAGTGATTGAATCTTTGTTTAAAGATAAGGTATAGCTTACAGGATTTTGCCAAGCTCTCAGGATTCATCTTTCTGTTTGTTTGAGAGATGTACATATTAATTTTAATGCTCGGGCCACTGATTAATCACTTAGTATTTTAAAGAGAATGTAGCGTCATATAAATAAGAAAAAAAAACATATGAGAAATTCCAGAAATAAAAACGATGTGAGGACTGTGAAGAGAGAGTTCCAGGTATAAAGAGTAACACAAGAATATTTAAAAGGAAGTCGTGGTTAAAAAAAGAGCAGCGCAAGAAATGAGTCCCAGTACTAAAACAGCAATGCAAGGACATTAAAAAAAAGCAGTAACAGACGGAAAAAAGATTTCATCAATAAGAAGTACAACAGGTTTATCAAAAATATATCTCGAAGGACTTTCTTGATCTTGATCTGAAGGTTCTTCAACGAGCGCGGCCTTCTCAAGAATATCTTAGACTCTTAAGTACCAGTTTAGAAATGCAGCAGCGTGTTTAAACTGCGTAGAAGCAAGGGCGCGCAGAAGATACTCTGGAATTTCTTTGGCATCTGCGAGTTTCCAGGGATGCTGAAATAATTGTCATTCTCCTTGCTACGGAGACTCGTCCTACCTTTCTCTTTCATTCTGTTTCTGGACTTTCCTCTCGTTAGAATATCTCATCTCATTAGTATCCAACGAAACCTCCTCAGCCACACCTCTAACGCGTACTTCTGTCTCTCGGATACCAACATCCTCGACATTCCAGCGCTAAAAGAACAACCAGTCCAAAACAGAGCTAACTTCCAGATCCGCTACAATGTATAAGGTAAAGTAGAGTTATTTGAGTCAAGCTAAATAGTTTGTGTTCGTTCATTGTAGCATATACAGTATTGATTTTCAACATTTTTTATTTTACAGCACATATAAACTAATTGCTAAAATTCTGCGGCACATAAAAAAGTAAACCATATTTAGTACAAGTCATTATTTATTTATTTCAAAAACAATTCTACTATTTTTTTTATTTCCTAACATTTATTCCTCATCTCGATACCCGATTCTACAGGTAACAAAAAATTCTTGCCGGTTGAATGTCGCGAGCATAGAGGCCTGAATTATTGAGCTTCAACAGTATACCCAAAACCATATCGTTACATCACTCTCTCGCCCTATGAAACTCCCCTTATTTCGTAAATATTCAATCGGCGTAGAGTTAGAAGAAGTGAAAGCAGCGGCGACCGCGTTTTTAATAGCCGTGTAGGTATCGCTACGTGATACGAGACGAGGCAGAAAACGAGCCGCGCGCGAGATCTCGTAAATTGGCCGATCCGCACGGCCAGAGCTGGAAGCCTGGAATCCCAGGCACTCGAGCGGTACGCCACGGGAATACTAAGTTTACCTTCGATCCGGTTACGAATCGCCGTGGGCCGTGTCGGGGCCGCAGATGCGGCGACGGGACGCCGGTGCACGACGAGAACGGGGCGCCCCCGTGTTTTGCGCCCGCGGGAGCGTTACGCCGCCGACGCATCTGGACTGGTGTAGAGAGGAGACCATGAAAGGAACGGAGACGAGGGAGAAAGAGAAAGAGACGGGTCGCCAGCGTCAATGGGGAACCCCGGTGGCACGCACCTGTGTTCGTTTTTCAGCGGTGAATGAGCGCCCTCGCCGTTGGGGCCATCGGTGAACGAGGAGCCCTGCACGAGGGCTGCGAAAACGTCCTTTTAAAGGGACACGCGCGACCACGCATCTGTCGCAATCACCGCGGCATTGTCAGCAGGCTATAGGCGATTTAAATGGGGCTACGCGTTTAGTCGCCGACCCTTCTATCCACGCGCCTCCTCTCCTTTCAACGTACTTCCGCTTTCAGCTTTACGACCATTGGCGCCGCTTTTCGGAACTTTTATTAAGCCTGCTATTATTTACGTGAGCTGTTGTGCATGCGGTTTAAGTTTGGGGAGCGTTTAACATTTTTAATGGATAGTATTGTTGTTTTATTCTGCAGCAGTCGAGGTACTGGGTTTTCAGGGATAGCGTAAAATGTATATTGAAATGGTAATTGGAATAGCTTGTTCGTATGAGTATTGCACGAGCCAGTGTTGCTCTTGGTAGCTCGTTTATGTTCGAGTGTCTTGATACATGATTGCTGCGGAATATATACACGTTTTTATTGCGTTGCATATTAATTACTGTGCTCGATATTTTTATATTAATTACTTTATTTCATCTTTTATTATATTCTACGTATTATATCCACTGACAGGCATTTGAACATTTTTTTCATTTTGTGACTGAAGGTTAACACATAAGAGTGTCTAAAATATATTACGTAATCATCTTCTCCAAGATCAAATTATTTTTTCAATACTTGCTAGAAACACCTATTACCATTCTAAATAATCCTAAAACAATTATCTACAATTATATAAACAAATTGAAAGTATCATATAACCAAGTAACCACAAACTTTGTACTCATAGAACAAACCTGACACGCTTTCGAGTCTTCTGTCCCCTAAATTAAGGAACCTATTTCGAGTCAGTTCCAGCGATTCAAGAAGCACCTATGTTGACGCCAATGGTCGGAAGTTTGGCGTCGCAGCTTTGACGAATTTCGTGTTCACGCGTGATCCCGCACGCGCTCGGTATCTGTGCACGGGCAGAATCCACGTGCGACAGCTTAGGACAGCTCGTAATCCGAGAACGGGAGCGTTTGCGCGTTCATTCGCCGCTTCTTTTTATCCTGTGGCTCTCTTGTTTCCGAACCCCCATCGGCTAACTTCCCTTTCCACCCTTCTTCGTTCGTTCTTTTCGTTTAGGCCGCGAGGCTAACACCAGCGGCGCCAAAACGTAAGACGAAACCGTGGAGCCGCTTAAACGAACCGCCACTACGCATACGCGATACGTATCTGCTTATGTGGAACGCCACGAACGGGTTAATCTTTCAAACGTTGTGTTATGTCGGTATCCAGTTGGCAACTTGAGTTACGGTCTCTCGACGAATCGATGACGATGACGTTGCAACTGACGTAGTGCGAGGAAATGGAAATGGAGATGCGGATGTTAAGGATGCAGTTGTTTTGCGTGTTTCAAGAGAAAATAGTAGAAGGTGTATAGCGATAAAGCGTAAGGCTAGCCTAAGTTTCGACGTATGAAGAATTGCGGTAACGATTAGACTGTGCATTTTTATGCTTTTGTGGAGAACCTGAAGTTGCATGATACGCAAGGATATATAAAATAGTCAAAGTAAAATACTCGTTATAATATTTAACAGGTAAAACAGTTCTCTACTTAGATTTCGTTTTTTAAATTATATTTGTAAATACATGAATCTGCGTAAACATCCGCTGTTTAGTGATGATAGATACATAGCGAATTACATCGATGTAATATCTAGGTACTTAGATACTAATATTATTTTATCTAATATTCGATACTTGAGCATAATTCTTTGCTTCATTTTTTCTATGTTGTCGCAGCTGTCGCTGTATAAATATCAATAAGTAGTATCTATGTATCTTATATTATCTTTCACGAAAATTTTACTCAAACCTTATACCCCTAGACTACCAAAAAAAAAAAAGAAAGAATTTCACTTGTGAACAGCTGAGTCTTACTGTCTTACTGTCGACGTATCAAAATCAGATAATTCACCGTTAAGATTTAGTACAATGTTTTCATGAGATGATCTCGATAGCCAGGTGCAACGAGGGAGACGTTGACGAGGGATGCCACGAGACCGTTTAGTTAAAATGGAGTGACACACAAGTGAAAGGGTGTTGAGGACACTTGTTGTCTTCCCAGTGGCGACAGACGGCTCTTTTCCACATCCTGTCGTCGATTGATCGCGTACCCCTCGTCATATATAAACTGATGCAGCATCATGAACATCTCTTGGGGTTGATCGATGGTTTAGCGTCATATTTCACGACTTCCATTTCATGTACTCGAGCGACGAAGCTCTAACGAAACGAGGCAGTTTTATTGTGTCATTTTGTTGGGGATGAAAACTGGTAAAGCGATAGAATGCACTCTATTAGAGGCATACTCGTGTTTGACTAACGACTGTACTTATTCTACTTATTCTACTGAAATCTATCTGTCGTATTGTTTAATATCGCCTTTTTATTTTAGGGTATGTATCTCTGATTTCGCGTTAATGAAGTAGACCATTACTGAGTAAAAGATAGGAAAAATAAATTACTGAAGAGTATGGGCAATTTCTATCCATATATATATAGGCCTAATAGTCCACAGATACTGTTCCTTGTTTTCTATTTTAATGGTAAATTAATATTTGCTTCTCAACTTGTACCTTACATATATTGTATTATATTATATTGCATGTTGTATATAGCTTATCCACAATATATGCAGACTGTTCTAGACGAAGATGTCATATTTTTATAAAAGTAATCGCACGAAAACGTATGTGCTATATGTAATATCTGCTAGAAAGTAATTTAATGAATCGACACGTGAACAAGAGAAGTGGACATAACTGACCAATTCCTACATGTGGTTGTTTGTACATATAACAAAAGTACGTATGTCCTGTTTTCAAGATTGTATCACAAAATATACTCCTATTACATCAAAAACCAATTAGATTTGCATTCCCTTCGTTTATCCAACCACGGACAACGCACCATCCACTTCGAGTAAATCAAAAAACCTTCCCAAATTACAGATCCCATCGCCGAACGCGATACCAATAAACCGAAGATACCTGTTCCCGGTAAAAACACCAACCAACCGAATCTGAAAGTTGCAGGTCCTGTTTATTCCGAGGCATAACAGATTGCTTCCGCAATGTTCGCCTCCAGGCAGCGTAACAAAGTTCGGACCAGCGTGGGGAATCGTTTCGAACGAATGGCAAAGCGATCGAAGGGAAGAAAAAAAAAAGGGTGGAAGGGGAGAAGAACGAGAGAGAGGTAGTCGCGGAAAAACGATCATGCGCGGTGCGTAACGGAACCGTTGATCGATACGGCGTAATCCAGATTGGCTGTGATCGGCGTAACCCACGATTCGCGATCATTAATTCTCATCTAGCTCGGTCTTCACCGGCATACGATTCGAGATCTATGGCTGCAGACGCACGTGGAGGTTTCATGCGATTTTACGCGGAGCCCCGGAGTGCTCGTGTTGCTGTTGGTAATGATGATATTGCTTGGAACTTAGGTTCGAGTTGGATACGTCTAAGCAGACGGATGGCTGAAGACTGATCGATCGGTTGAATTCCGATGGAATCGCGAGTGCTGACTGCTACAAGGTTATTAATTACTATCAGAAAGATAGCAGCTGCGATTTCACCTCGATGCTCGGATAGACGTCGATGAATCGTTCACCGTTGAACTAAATGCGGTGTCGAACGGTGATGCATCTAAAGTTGCATTTGCTCTCTTCGATATGGTGTCGATCTTACTACTTGTGAGAGGCTGTTTTATTGTTTAAGTCGATCGCAATTTATTTCTGGCCTGGATTTTCTTTTAGAGTAGCTGGCAATGTTCTACATTCGACTGATAATATCGATACATATCACTAGGCTGTCGTTACCGATTACATCTTCAGTTTGATTATTTATCTTCTGGGTTCGTTCACATTGTTTATCTATACTTTCGACGTTCACTCTTTTATTCATATTGGACTTGTTTATTTGTATGGAACTGTAGATACCTTTCGTGCTTCTTTACTACTTTAATCTTGTATTTATTCGACGTTTACTAATATACGTAATAATATAAGAAGGATAGAAGATCTCTAAAATATTAAAATATTAAAAAATAAAAAATGTACAACAAGGTTTCCAATCGCCTTATTAATACGGCAATTAAATGTAATGTGTCAATAAAATCCATTCTAATAATAAACCAATTACAATACGTTGAACGCTATTTTAGCGAGGTAATAACGCGCATCAAAAATTCGTTGTTTAAACCGAGTCTGCCAACTGCCATGCATAATTCCTGTATCTTAATAGCCGCGATCAATTCTCTCGGAGAGAATTCGAAGAGGAAAAAAGATTGGCGAACGATAAAATTACCGTTTAAAACGGATTGATCCTATTAATGTTTCGATGGTTGATGGTGTGCGTGGACACGCGTATTACGCAATCGCTATCTCGTGCTTATGTTCCTCGAAACGACAGGAACGGCATGCTGAAAGTCTAATCCAGAACGTGAGATCATTTAGAATCGACGGGGCACTGTCGATATGCGGGTATCGAATTATTAATTACCCTAACCTCGAACGAGGCGTAAGTTTGCACGTGTATTAGTCTCCTCTTACGAAGCTCGCCGAGAAGCTGTCTTTCATCATGATCCTTCTCCTATTCTGTCGCATCTTAACAATTTCTCATAATGATCCATTTTATTGATTTCGTTGACCTCTTAATTCGATTCCACTTCGATTTGATCTTCGGTTAATTCGACATGGTGATACGATAAAAACAAAGGAGTTACGACAGAGATCCTTGGAATCGCGAATAAGAGATCGTTAATTATTCCGAGTTGATCAGCGATGATTCCGATAAAAGAGATTACGTCAAACGGAATCACGTTGAAACCGACCGAAATAATGGTAATAAATGATCCATAATTCACGTTAATGCAGATACAAGTTTATAAATTGCGCTTGACAACCAGTCAGCGCGACCTCGTGTTTCTTCTCGACATAATTCATTCGGTCTTGCCGGGTGTCCACGGGAATAATGCGAGTAGGATACGAAAAGGATATCCCAAAGGATTTATTTCGATGAAATATCGTACTCATAGAAGCATTGTTACATCCTGATACTAAAATCCACAATTATATCGCGTGATATTCGAAATTAGAAACTAACAAAATAAAATTAATAATAAATAATAATAATTAATAATAAAATAAAACCATCTTACTATTAAAAATACCATTAAATTACCATTTTACTACAACAAATCAACAATACTAAAAATCACAATTATGTTATAAAATATTTGACTCTCAATGAAAATCAATGTATACAATCAAATGAATAAAAGCTACTAGTTACTGTAATAAAAGGAAACCATCTTAATACTAAAAATATATGTACCGCTATTCTGTTACAAGATATTCGAGCTCGATTCAAATGAAGAACACAAAGCTACTAGATAGCCATTCTCCTTAACAAATCTACCTTCTTCATCCTTCGTAGCCATCGCACAATCACGTTCCACTACAACGTATCACGTTATTACAAACAAGCTCTCGCGCACGAGTTTCGTGGATTAAAAAGCCGACGATGCATCCTCATGGTTGGGCCGTTCGCAATCGATCTTTATTACACACACAACATCGTTCGATTTACACCGCAAACCAAAAGTCACGATCCCCGGGGCCGATATCAGCGCGTGGAAGGTCCATCTGCCTGGAGGCCTACCTGGATGACTCGATCGCTCGCAGGATACGATCCGCGAGTGGATCGCGCGCCTATGAATATGAGGCCGGTGCACGAAGGGAGTTCACAGACGGGGGTAGAAAAATAAGGTAAAGAGGGCTCACGGCTAATAATCATTAGCCGGAGATGCGGGAGCAGATATCGGCCGGGGCAATCACTGCGGCGCTCGATCAAACGAATGGAACCCCGGACCACGGAGCGAGCTTACGTGCCGTGATATCTGCGTCACGATAAATCGACGGATTTCTCCACGGCGAAATGTTTTTCACACTGATTCCGTGCCTTTGTGTCCGGACTGCCTGTTAATGGAGCGTCTTTGGACACTTGTGAGTCGATGAAATGTTTCTGTTTGCAGTTGAAATTCGATGATGTTATCTGATGAATTTTATTCTTCTTTGTTGTTAATTGATGAAGAAGAAGAAGAAAAAGAAGAAATCGGGAATAATACACGTGTATTTAATGCGAGTAAGATTTTTAATAGAAATGTCGAAATTTTGTCAAGAGTTGTCAAGTTTAAAAAGGTGAATCTTTAAGGGATTATTTTAAATAAAAAATGGTGTCTATATGAATATGCACTGTAAGCTATAATTATTAGAAACCTACCGTAGTACAAATTGAATGCTTTCACTGTCCTTATTTTCTAGTTGTTTAATTATTTTGTTACTTTATTCGTATCACGTATGCTTTATAATGTAAAATCCTAAATAAAGTCAAATTTATCAAAGTTTCCCAATAAATGTAACGAGCAGTACCGATACTTATAGTCGGCAGTGTACACTAGTTTTGAACCACAAAGTAGAAGGTATCATGTATTTATATTTTACAGAACATAAATAACTGAAAAGAAATTAAAATCTTCTAAAAAAAGACAGCTCAGTATAAGCAGGAATATTAAATTTACATCCAGTAATTCCCTATCAACTCCTGATCCTAACAAATTCAAATTTTATCATTCATCATATTAGTACGTTAATTTCTCTCATCTCCTTAACTACTTCCGCATAATTTCTCGCCACCTCTAACCCAAAAATATACGAACCATCATTTTATGACTATCTCCAAGCAGATGCCAGAGAATCAATAACAAATGCAAATATATACCTATCCCTTTCGATAACTAGTCATCGATAAATTCGAAATCACATTTCCTCGTGGAAAACCAGGCTTTCCACTTAATATAAAAATTCGTCGAGGGCTGACGAATTTTACGATGACATCAACCTGCCCGCGGTGGCTGCGGACCTTCCAGGATGAAAGGCAGGGGACGAGGTAATTAAGCTTAACGCGCATCGTCTCGCAAGCCACCGGCGATTCCTGTCCGCGGTATTCCACCGTAGGTTTTGCCGCGGCTGCGTTCTGCGGTTTACCGCATGTCCAACACGACCGCCACGGGGTCTGCGCCTCCATCGACCATAAACCATCATTACGCTAGTATATACAAGCGCATAAGAGGCATCGCGGATGGATCGCCGCGTTCCCGGTCTCCCTTTGCTTCAACCAGCGCGCGGACAGCCGACATCCTTCGCGAAATTTCTGCTAATATTTCCAGCCAACCGTACACCGGTCCCCGGTGAACATGAGATCGACTCCATCGGAAGCAGTTCCCATTAAATCGAATTTAGTTTCCGATCCAGCCGACCTCAGGCTGCGACTCTTTGTTTTAGCAACGTTCTTGAATAGCAGTTCAAGAGGTAGAAGTATTTTTTTTTTTTATGGAATTCGAAGGTTTCAGAAATTAAAAATTCGTTGCATTCTTTTCGATTATTCGAGGAGCGAAGAAACAAAAGAGAAAATATTTTTAAAACGTAAACAGGAGGATTGTTGATATCGTAGGAAAACCGAGAAGATAGTTTGAGTTAGGGAAAGGTTTAGATTAGATTGTAGAGTTTTCGAAGTTTTCAGGTTTTATGAAGAGTTTCTCAGATTTTTGAAAGAATATTAACATTATGCAACCGCTGACGATTAGGACGACAGTTACTATATAGTAGCATAAGAATTTTAAAAAAGGTTTTGGTAATTACATAAGGGCCAAAGTTCACGAGCCGATAAACTTTATTTTTGGAATCTACTGAAGGGTATTAAATTGGTTTATGTTTCTCCTTGGAGTTGAAATGTATCCCCCGAAGGACATAAACGACTAATTTGTAATTACTTATTTTGATTAATTACTATTACTCAAGCCCGGACTAAAATACGAGAAAAGCATAAAGTATAGTAACAGCCGCGGTAATTATTAAATAACGCAACAAAAACACGTTTTATGTCGCGTTCTTTCACTCGACGAGTAATTTCATAAATTAAAGTTTCACTGGTGGCCGATCATTCCCAGGGAAAACTGGTAGTTGGATAACTTAATTCCAGGCACGCGACAATTTTCACGTAATACGAGAGAGAAAGAGAGAAGTAATAACCAACGGCACGCCTATACGCGTTCGTAATTACAATAACCAATAAACCAATTACAGGGGATCAGGATAGCGAACCGTGTATCAGGCGCGTTGTAAAAGAAGCAACCCGATAACGGGTGTCGAAGGCGCGAGGTAATGCCTCTAATAACGTAATCAGTGATAATTTCCGGCTTAATGGTATATATCCGCGCATGTAAAATCAACGTGATTCCCGTTCCCGGGTTTCAGGGCCTGTTCATGGGAGGGACGCCAATAAAACTGGGACCGTTAAAAATCAACATAATTAAACGGGTATTTATAACGAGCTCGTGGTGGACCATACGTACTTATGTGGTCTTACGTACGTGCAAAAGGGTTAACGAAACGAACGTTAATGGGGGCGATTACATCTAAGCGGCTGAAGATAATTTGACTTCTTATCGAGTTGGCGTTAAGCAGTTTTGTTCATTAAGGGGACTGCAAGTAAAAGAGCAGCTCGGTTTCCCTCTCCTAACACTCGACGTAATAAAACGTGTTTGCCGTAACAGGCCGAACGGGCCGGGCGACTACTTATCAATTACAATAATGGGACTATTAAATAATAATGGCGGACATGTTAGGTGAGCAAGAGCAAGCTTTTATGGCTGCAACTTTTATAATAGGGGGTAGGTGTTAGGCGGTGCTTTGGATTTATAGACGATGTAGTAGTACAAACACTATATCGGCCTCGGGCCGACAACTGCTCTTCAATCTTGTAACACCGCTCTGCCCTCGCTTCCCGCCTCATACATATGCCCGTCTTGTTTCCCTGAATCCTGTAACCGGTGATTTTTTACGCTCCCCTTTTCTTTTTCGCGGCGATCCTCTTTTTCTTGCGATCATCTCGATCGTAAAAAGGTTTATCCTGCAAGCAGACATCCGCTGCTTGTTCCGGGCCAATCGAAAAACGGGGATGGAACGAGGGAACGTGAAACAGGCCCTTGATGAAATTATTTTTATCCGGATTATCGTCGCCGTGCAGATTCGACGAGAAGAAGGAAGAGCAAAAGCAAGAAAGGAGAAAAAGAGTGTGATATTCTGATTGGATGGTGCACGGTGTGAATTGAGATCGAACGCAAGACGGGTCAATTAATTAAGCGCAACGCTCTGATTAAAAAGGCGCCAAGGCAGACTCGCTCCAAATCTTACGCACTCCTCCCGCGATTAATTTCCCGTAACGTGCGTATTCGTTTGTTGAAAGGAGGCCGCCAACCGATGGATCTGCGAGATTCACCATCGGTGACAACCGGTTCCTCGCGATAAAATGAAAAGCGACACCATCCGACCGGGACCAATTACAACCAGATATCTCGCCGCGTTCGACGATCGAGCGGCATCAATAAAACTCTCATATTCGAGCAGAGAGAAATTAGCGAGGAACGCCAACAGCTCTCAGCCTCTGCCTTCGATCGACTTTACGAGCCTCCACAAGATCGGCTGAGAACGGAAGGAGAAAATGTACAGGTGTACAAGAGAAGAAGAGAGAAAGCGTAAAAATAAACGGTACCACGAGTCAACACGGTCGAGCACGCTACGAAAGAACGAATTTAATTCTCGAAACGATTCGACACGCATCGCGATCGACATTGATCCTGGATACCCACCACGACCGTGTCATTTATTCTATTAACTTTCATACCTCTTTCTGATTTTTTTCGATTTTTTTCCAACATCGTCTCTCGGCCCATCTTTTTCTTTCCACGATTTTGTTCTCCTCCCCTTTTTCTTCCCGTTTGTTCTCTGCCTCTCGTTGCTCCCTTTTTATCGTCACCTCCCGTTCGCTGAACATAAGACAGAGCCAATGGAGAACAGCCCGGAGAGCAGCCCAAGCAATCCGCCTTTCGTGTTGCGTCGATTCCACGGTGTTAGGCACGGGAACGGCCTTCTTGGACCGCCTAGCGTGATCCCGAATGCCCACAAAAAAGCACTCTCTATAACCGTGATACATGCTACAGATTTAATTGGACCGCCGGATACCTGGCCGGTTTTATTCTCTGTTCGTCGCGTTTCTGCCCGTCAATGCCATGCCGACGGTGATCCCTGGGAACTTTTAGCACGTTTTCCGACGGTTGAACGCTTTGGATTCTTTTCTTTCCACTCGAGACGACGAATCTTGTGGTTCGATAGGTTTTATCTGCGGATTGACGAGACAGGTATAACTGGACCTGAGAAGCAGAGATATCGATGGAAGAAAATCGAGGGAACTTGTTAAAACTCTCTTATTTCCAATTAATATTCTGTAGGATTGAAATATTTGCTGTAGATTTCTTAACATCTTTGAAACACGCGATGAGAGCTTCTCCTATTACTTACTACTTATTATGGAGTTAAAATGTTGTTTACTTATATTCTCTTCTAATGAAATGAAATGAAAAACAGTCTTCCAGTACATCATGCAAACTAACATTTAACTTCTATCATTGTCAAACATACGCGCACTGCTTACTGAGGCGACTTTCTATTTTCTCGACGTTAGAGCTTAATAACTTTTAAACGATTAATACGATTCTAGGAAACTCTGATCATAAAGGAATAAGAAAAAGCAATCCGAATTTTTAGCAAGCATCTCTCATAAATCACTTCGTTTCTCGCGCTTACTTTCTAAGAATTCTAGAGCTGCGTGCGCGATATTGAAAGCCATGGAATAATATCCTTAATAGAGCAAGAATTTATCAGGAACGACGGAGCAGTGCGCGTTTCCGTGTTTCGTCTACAATACGCCTTAATTAATCAATTAAACGCCGGTATTATCCTACGCTGCGTCAACGGTAAGGCGAATTCAATTAAACGCCAACATAATACCTTGGAACCGGCCGAACAAAAGCAATCGCGACGGGAATACGACTTCGAATTTCCGTCCCTTTTGTTTGTACAAATCCAGTGCCAGTCCATCTCCCCTCGGGGATTAGCCTGTCGTCTGGTGAACGTCTAAGAGAGCCGTGTGTATAACGCGTAGGCATCCTCCTACGTGTTATCATTCAGTGGGAATTGGCCACGGTGAACAGGCTTGTTTGCTACAAACGCGGCACGCAGTGGCGCTTATTGTTACACACCGACTCGGCCAGCACGTAGTCGTACAGCTCGTGAATACCCATCGAAAGTGGATGGTGTACAGCGGCGGAGGCGTACGATCGAACAATGATTCCTCG
Source organism: Bombus pascuorum (assembly GCF_905332965.1). NCBI lineage: Eukaryota > Metazoa > Arthropoda > Insecta > Hymenoptera > Apidae > Bombus > Bombus pascuorum. The sequence goes on along the minus strand of NC_083499.1, from coordinate 2,317,602 downwards.
GGTCTCCATAGTTAGATACGTGTTCATCGGCCACTCGAATTGGATTCAATCGACTTCGCTCGGCGGAGACGTTCATAAATCATTCGCGTGGCCGGCCTGGAAAAAGCAGGTAATCCACGAAACGAGGCGCGTTTAAATACAGGAAAATTAATGATCCAAGGAGATAATCCCGGCACGGTATCCAACGCGTCTTGGCCGCTTAACGAGACGATTAATTAATCGCTTACATAACGCGGCTGGAAAGTGGCCGGCTGTCTCTCTCGCCGACAATTTCATCATTCCAGCCGGCGGGCTTGACAAATAGTACACGAATTTCTTGTTAGTTACCTTCTACTTTGTAACCTCTATTGACACATCCGCGGGCCGGATGGCAGTCCTCGAGACCACGCATCAGTGCGGTTTGCTTTCTCCGATTTTCGGTCCGGGGATCTAGATAATTTGTGATTAATTAGACATTATAAGCGTTATTGATGGGAACAGCGGGGTCGGGGTGACTGAGAGCAAAGCAAAGTACCCCACGCGCGAGACGGACAGACGGACGAGCGTTACGAAGATCGGATCAGGAACGGTAGGTGGTCCATCGAGGTTTGCCAGTTTCGTTCTCTTTCTTCACTCTGCTCGAAAGACGGAGAAAAAGCTCTGGCATCTTCTCGAGAGCTCTCCCTCTTCAGGTATCTCCTTCTTTACCCATCTTCCTTTTCGTATTCCGATCGTCTCTTCTTTCTTTCCCCTTTCAACATCGTTGCTCGTCTATCCTTCTTGAACTTCATCCTCCTCCCTCCATCGCGTCCACGTTCGTTCTTTTCTTCTTCCGTCTTCTCACAACCCTCATCCCCTCTCTCTCCTACCTCGATCGATCGCGATATTCCTTTCCTCTTCTTCGCAGCACCTTCCCTTCCACCCAAGGTAAGCCACGGTACACGGAACTTCTCCTCGACTACCAACACACAACCACTCGACTACCATCGGGTACGCAGCGCGCCGAGAAAGAGTACCAGAGAGGGGTACGTGCAACACACGAGGGTGATCCTGGTCGAGCTTCTTCGTCGCGACGATCCCTCGATACGGACAGACGGAAGAGCGGGACCACCGATCGAATCTCAGTCGAACATCTCCTTTTCCCTCCCTCGCGAATCTTGCTCCGTGCCGATCCACGATCTTCGAGGCGCGACTCTGGCGTGCGCGGGCTTTCCCCCTCGACGTGCCTCATCGCGAATGCTTGGGCTCGGGAGGATCCTTCTTGTGACCCCGTGGGTCGTTACCTCTCGACCGACCATCCCGGTGGCCCGTTGACGAGACACGACCGCCCCTGGGACGCTGGACGCAACGCGCCGATCAAAAAGACGACCAGAGACGATCGTCGATCCCTGCCTGGCTGGTGTATGGCCAGGAGGAGAGCCTGTCGCTATGTTTTCGTGTAATTCGACGTGAAACGACCACTGGTTTGGATGGAGTGTTCCTCCTCACTGTACAGAGATGCTTTCGTTGCTTGAGAGTAAGCTCGTCAAGGTGTTATCAGATAGGTGGTTATATTGGCTGATTTGTATTTTATGTTTAAGTGTTACGTACGAATGAATTTTGTAGATTCATGGGAAGAATCGAATGGCGGAGGAAAGGATATGGTAAGACTAGAAATGCGGCTGTTGAAATTTTAACAATTGAAGGACATTATTAACGCTGCTATTGAAATTCTAACAATCGTATGGCTATTCACAAGCCTTTGTAAAGATATTTTAGAAACTTGTTCCTTTCTGTGAGATTTTTATTGGCAAAGATAGAAAAAAGAAGTGGATATATCCCGTGAAGATTTCGCAAGTTAAATACTTTTTCTAAATACATGTGGAAGGATTTATATAGAATGCCAAATTTTTACAATACACCTTTATATATCTGTTGAAACGAGATATTATCGGAAATTACACTTTAATCGAACGGATATCGTTGGTAAATATAAATCGATTATCTTTCGTTAGGACAATTGAGTAAGACCTTATATGCACGCATATCCTCTCAACGAGAAGTGACGACCTTGGTGTTCGTAACTTGGTAACAAAACCCGACCTCGCGGGATGCACCGAGGAATTCCATTCAACAGGAATCCCAGCGATGCGCTCGCCTCTGAAAGAATCGAACGTTACTTGTCCCGCGGCTATGTCCTCGACCCTGTTTCGCACCATTTTGTCGCCACTTAACCGTTGAAGTCATCGCTAAATCGAAACAATCAAGCTCTTATAAACATAGAAGAATAGTTACAAAAAAGAGCTATTAAGTCACCATTGGATAAGAACAATACAAGTATAATTGTTTTGGAAGTTAATTGAAGGCTTCAGCTAGAATTATTTGACAAAGCGTCGCGACAGATGTTCCGACGAGTGAAACGAGCGACAGATTATCGGATCAGAGAGTCCCGTCGATTGGTATTTATTCCATTCGTTTGTCCCCCGTGTTTATCTCGATTGAACGACTGCTCCGTTGCTAATACGATAATTCTTATCGGGCGCCTCTCTCGAATGGACGAAAATTAGGCCCAGGCGCGCCGCAGCGAAATTTCGATCCTTGTACATACACGGTATCAGTCTGCATCGTTTGTGAACACGATCTCGGTAATCGAGACCGGTCCAAGTCCTGGTATTACTATTTTTAACGCAAAAAATCCATGGATCCGTACTGTAAGCGGACACTGGCAGTTTGCCGTTCGGACATTGAATGTGAAAGCTATCGTTAACGCGAAGAAAGGGGCGAGTTCGAAGAAACGAGACAGAGTATTGAACGTTCACTTCTAGGAAAAGTTCATTTAATTCGACCTTCACTCTCGAGGAAGATTTGATTCCCTTCATTTAAACAAAAATGAAAGAAATCGTAAGGAAGTCGTTTATTGTTCGTCGCGAGGAACAAAGAATGATGCAGGATGGAAATTTTGAGTGATTAGAGGAAGTTAAGTTTTGTGCAGAGTTTCCCAAATTTGGAGACAACTTGTCTGCATCTAGGTGTTATATAAGAAATTCTACTAAAATCGATATGTAACATTTAACAGGAATATCATAATTAAAAATAAATAATATTAAATAAATAATAATATTAAAAATGCTCTAGAATATTAAAGATCTCTACGAAAGTAAAGAAGAAAAATTCCAACACTATCGAAAAATGCACAAAATATGCGTAATATACAAAAATACATAACTATAGTATTTTCCATTATTTAGTACCTAGTTAAAATAATCTTTTATCTAAATTCCGTCTTTTTATTTATATTCATAAATGTATGAACGTGCATAAACATTCCCAGTCTAATAATCATAGGAACAAATAAAATCCTGCAGTTAGTTATCACTGTGTAATCTAGCGCATTATGCCTTCTGATAATAATAAAACTTAACGTCACTGTCTCCAATTGCTCATCGTATTAATTAGTAGAAAGACTTGCCTGTATGAAGTCTCCATAACGTCCCAACCTTGACCCTAACCACCCCGTCTAAGACGTGTTTTTCCAAAGTTCCCTGATGGTCGATCGTGATGAGCCCGAGGGGAAAAGGCGGTTCCATCGACTGGATCGGATCCGTGTCACAAGCATTATACACGCGTGTACCCGCGTGCGGCGATCGCGCCTGATCTCCTCGGCTCGTTTTCCACGTGGATGGGCATGAGCATGAATCATCTGGTAGGTGGCCGAGCGTTCACACTCGTCGGAAGGACGAGGAAAGGTGGCCGGCTTTCGAGCTGGCGTGGAAGCGGCTAGTGGACAGCTTTCTCATTAGAGACGAGGCTAGTCACACGGATCTCTGAAATTCCTCACAGAGATGTTACGATTATTGGCTGTCGTGGCGGCACGAGAAAAGAAGAGAAAAAAGGGGAAAACTAGACGATGGGATATGGGAAACTGAAACGAGGACTGAGCTCGGCTGTTTCATGGCAGACGCTCAGGTGCTATCGTTTAATATGAAAATATTGCATTTTGACGAGCGCCAGGCTCGCTGAGTCAGTTTTATCTGATTTTGCAACAGGACGTTTTGCAACATGTTATAACATGGCTGTGACTAAGATAGCTTAGAGCCAAGTGGTCGCTGATTTGCTTAAGAGTCGTTTTTACAGGTTTTAAGCGGGCCGTATTCGTATGTAGGAGAAATATTAGAAATTGTTGTTGGATCGCATATATGTGTGTACGTTTGTGTGTGTGTATGTATATATATATTTGATAGGCGACAGTTGAGAACTTCAAATACTTGATAATTCTTACAGATTTGCATATATATATGCATCGTATATATATACGTATATATACATAAATATATGTATACGTCTAACAAATTTCATGCACAGCATAAAATCAATTTTGAGCATTTAAATAATGTCCCTGCTTAGGTCACCATTATTAGAGCTTTCAGTATATCACAATTTATACACACACATTTCTACCAACAATATACAAGTCCTCTTTCTTGTTCCAATAATACAAAAATGTAAGATTTCAGAATTTTCAGATTTAAAAATTTCTTAAAAATGTTTACAGGTTTGCCTGTACTATGACAAATCTTCTATTGTCAGACGTTGTACAAATACTTAAAAAGGCGATAGTCTATTAACGACAGATATACAATAAGTAAGAAAGACAAGAACGATAAACACGTTTCATAGTTCGATTTGTTCACCTTCTGAAACTTTAACTCTGATACAGGTGGGCGGTGTTATCGTGTAAATGTCGTTGGACTTTCTCGGCATATTAAAACTACTTGTCTAATACATCATCTTGTCAAATTTGTAGTAAGTACCTATACAAAACTTTAAATATCGTTGTCAAAAATCGCAATTTACACCCAGACAAGCAAATAAAGCAGAGCGAACGATCCCGAAGAGTCGAGAGGAAAAATAATGCGGAGTATTGTCCTGTGAGCGTGCAGATTTCGCATCTGCTGGCCGGAATTCATCAGGATGGATGGCATGGTTATTGGCTGCAACGAGGGAAACAAGAAACGGCCGCAAAGGTGAATGCAACAAAGAGGGAATCAAGAGAACAAGTCACTCATGGACTCGTAATTACCCATTGACCGTTTCGATCGACTCGTCTCGTCTATTTCGAGACCAACTTTTTTCACTTTGTGATTTCTGCTTTTCTTTGCCTGCGAATTTTTTCTTCCTTCTACCCCCTTGATCGGACCTCTCGCAATCGTCTTCGATTCCCACCTTCTTCAGTTGCTACGTGACCGTTCGTTCCGTAGTTCTCGCTCGACAGCTACATGTCGTCTATCTTTAGCCGACTTCGTGGTAATTACGAGGAGACGTTGAACCTCTGTCGCACGATTACGTGCGCCAAAAGTGCCGATTGTCTTCCCGGATTTACGCGTGACGACGATCGTCAGTCGATCGAGAGTAAACTGAACTGAAATATCGATGCTCGAGGTACGATCGAGGGGAACAAAATAGCGTGAATTGTGTGAGAAAAGGCAAACTATATGTTTTGTAAAATCAGGCTTATTGCTTTTAATGTTACGTGTCGTAGGCAGGTTAAGAATCTTGATAAATTCTTTCTGAATGATCGGTTTTGTAGATAGATGGTAATCTACAAGAGTTCTGATTAAGTTGTTCAATTTTAGAGCACCTTATTTTAATCTGTATTCTGCATTTCATGTGACAATTGAATATGATATAGAATACAAATAATATTGAAATATAAATCCAAAACGAAGTAAGTTAAGTTTAATCCAAGCGCTTGTGATCACCTAGGATTCAACAATAATAGTTGAAAGTTACTCATATACTCGTTACTATATATTAAGGACATTTGTATGTAAAAAATTGGATATTATATATTTTATCAGCACTAAAACATTTCTTTTAAGAACACATCAATTACTACGTCTCTAATCTTCTTTAAAAATCTAACTGGAGTACTCTGTATGGAAGAATATATCTATTTCCTTAACTGACGATAGTTGTATCTTTCGTTTGTCACCGATAATGCGCAGAAACACTACTATACATTATCAAAAATACATATCTTCTATATTTCCTTATCCTATAACGACAAAAGGGTCAAACTGAGAACCACTGCTCCCAACACTGTACGTTAACCAGGGACGTTAGTAGATCCTTAATGAGGCGTCGATTAGATCGAACCGATATCGAGGATCCGGAGGATCCACGAAGCATCGCGATGACGAATCGCGAAACACGACCTGGAGAATCTCTTTGTGGTGCAAAAAGACCACACTGAGTTCTGTCCTTCTTCCTCTTGCTCCAAACTCCGCATTGCTTTAAAAATCTTGTTCGAGCTTGTTCTCAAACAAAATTCATCGTTCCCGATCTCATAAAACCGTCAGCCCACGGTATATCGGAATCTCTATGCAACCTTGGCATCGCTGAAACAGGACCCTGAAACGATCGGTGGGCCAGGATCAAACGTGACAGATCATTAATTGCATTTATTGGAGCCGGCGATCGAAAGATCACTCTCGAAGCGTGGGTCCAAGAGGATGAAACGTCGAGGAGGTCGGCGTAGGTCGAGTCAGGAGGAAAAGAAAAAGACGTCGGAGAAAGAGAAAAAGGAGTATCTCGAGGCCTCGAATCGGTTGGACCCGGTTTTCGTTCGGCAGCTTTTACGAGTCCGATCGCGGCGTTATTAGTAGGACGCTTTGTGGTACCTGTGTTCCTTGAGTTGGACCCTCCCTGCGGTCGGTGTTTCGCGTTTACAGGTGCACCTTATACGAGATAGTCTTTACACGATCATTCGAATAAATTAGACAATGGCCGGTTGGAGGGGATAAAACGGGTTTCAACGGTGAACGCCAAGATTGATCTTCGAGTTTCTCTTCATTACGCTCTGCATCCGATTAACCGACGATCGAACCTCTCGGGAATGCTACAGAGGATAGGAAACGCGTTAATCGTACGGAATGGTAATGGGAATGCATCGAATGGCGCTAGCATGGGGGAACCAAAGCGCGTTCAGACGTAAAGATTTTGTTTCCATATTTATAAACCCTTGGGAGTGAGACCATGGGATATTTGTTGTAAAAGAAAGTTTTAAAATATGTGTTAACCGACCGTCGGGTAAAACTCCTTGACGATGGATTCCCTATTTTATATTGACTAGGAGGCTTTTATAGGGCTCATCAGCAAATGAGTAAGAAATACAAATTTACATAACCGGTATTTCACGTTATGAATATTATATTTGCAGTAATTGTTTTTAATATACAAATACAAACAAAGAAGGATGCACTATTCGACGGATCTCTGAATGCTACAATCTTATAAATGAAGTAATATCAATGATCATGACTTGACATCTAAATTCGATTCGTTAAAATAACTTTTTTCGCAACTTTATGCACAATCCCACGGTTTATGAAGAAATATTTATTAAGAGAATAATGTAATAGATATATATCTATACTAAACAAGATAAAGACTAGAACTTACTACAAAAATTAACATAAGAACCCTGTGTGAATGAATGCTTCAAAATTTACAGTACGAGAATTAACTTATAAAAATAGTTACTAGTTCAATAACATATGTACTATACCGAATTTTCTTCAATTTTAATTACACGAGCCTAATATGTACTTTATGCAAATAATAATTGCTATTAGTCAAACCAGTACGAGTTCCACTGATCGTTTTCGGCTCTCATCAACGTCCACATTCCTTATTTAATTACCCAAAAAACAAAACCAGCAGATAAATTCCAACAAGAGATAAAATAAAAAGAAATGGCGATTTAACCGCGAAATAAAGCAAGCTGTTGATCGTTTATACAGGGTAGACCCTTTCGCCGGTTCCATTCGTGGTTACTGTTATTGACATAACAGACGAACGAGCACGGGAAGTCGAGGCGGCTTTCGATTCGATTTCGAGGGCAAATCGACAGCCTGTACTGGAAGATTGCCCCTCGAAATAACGGGAACCAACTCGTCAATACTCCGCAACCGTTCCATCGACGACCGAGTAATTGGCGCCGTAAAGAAGGCGCGCGAAACGCGCCATGAAAAAGAATTCTCCCAGCGGACGGTCGAGAGTTTCGTGATAAAACAGCGAGATCACTTGTGCGGCGCGACAACGCGTCGTCCTCGTCATTCGCGGATTAGCCAGCAGGAAGAAACGGCCCGGATTTCGATCAAGTTCTCACGAGGCTGAAGCCATTTTGACGGACGCTGCAGGCACGTCGATACGGAGGAACGATCGGAACGGACGTAAAACAATGCGGCAAGAACGTACTCGGAGAATTATAACTGTTTTCAAAATCGAACAGACAAAATCGTAATTTCCGCTGAATGTTGAAGGAAGAAGTGAAGAGAACGAAAAAAGGATCTGGTTTTTTGTCGAACAATAGATTGCTTCAAGTTTAATCGAGTCGAGCAACAGTCTAAGACTATTTCTATGTAATTGTTTCTATGTATATCGAGTAGTTTGCAATTGCTTTAAAAAAATTTTTCCTGAATGAACTTCTCGGTTTTGGGATGTAGTTTTATACCTATACATATCCGAATTTTGCAGATGTGTGAAGAATATGATATCATAGATCGTTGGAATTATCTTAGACTTATCTATTTCGCGATGGTCACAGCAAGTAACCTTATTTAAGGAAATAACGATGACAATGAAATGTTGAAAAGTACGAGCTTGGGAAAATTTGTTTGCTTATCGTATTTATCTCTTCCTCTGACGTCTTACCCTGTGATTGAAAGTAAGGAAGTTAGGTGGAACACCGTGTAAAAAGAATAATGAGGTCCATTCACCAAGTACAAATTAAGTAATTTTTAAAACTACGCGATGGATGTCTGACTAATACAAGAAAATTCTATTTCTAGATTCAAAAAGAATTTTTTTGAAGTTACTTATCTCCCATTACATCGCTTTTATACAAATACACAAATTTGTTCGAAAGAATCGTACGAAAAATGTGAACAACCCGTACATGGCGAATTACACGCCTTCGCTCATTACATTTTCTCCGCCTCTTACAAACCTCGCCGAAAAACCAAAAGAAAAAGAACCCGGGAACTAAAAGAAAGACGAAAAAAAAAAAAAGAAAAAATGCAGTTGAACGAAGATCTTCGAAAGTATCTACGTAGTAATATTACTCACGGAGCCCCGCTGGAAAAGGTGTTTTAAATAAACGTTCGGGGCAGCATATCGGATACACCTTTGCCTGTACCAACCTGTACCTACCTGTCTGACTGGCCGACGTTCAGCCGAGAGCCAACGTACGCCGGTATCTGCGCTAGAATCGTAAAGGCACGAGTTTTACGAGCCGTCCCGTGAAATTAATACACGTGTCTCGCATTCTCTCGAATTCGGTGCCGATTATATACCCAAGGTTCCTAACTTCAGTCCACCGATGTTTCTCTCCTCTCGTAAGATATCCCCCTCTCACCCTTCTGGCTTTTATTTATTTTCCAGTTTCGGGTTACCTACTCCTCCTTGTCGTGGCCGACTACTAATTGATCGCCGACTAATCCGAAATGCAACAGGCAGGGCCGCTCATTACCGTAATGAACAATAAAAGAGGACCGTACCGCGTAATGAGCCACGTCTCGCTGTCCTGAGTCTGCTCTCGACGTAAAGGGTTTTCGAGGCGGAGACGACCGAACAAGAGGGTGGAACGGGGCCACGTTGGTAGGCGACTTCCACGTCGACCGGCTGAATAAATGAGCCGGTGATGTGGGTTCTTGCCACCGTGTTGGGAACGAGCGCGTCCGGATACGTTTTCGCTCAGCTCTTCAAACGCCTGGCGTTATCGTCGCGAATCGACGCGATCGTCCGACAGCTTCGATTCCGTGAACCGCGAGTCGCAGCTTGATGGCTTCTTCCTTTACCTCTAGTTATTGGTACGCGTCTAGTGGAATGTACAGGCTTGCTGAAAACGGGACACCTAAATTTGTCTTGTTCGAATATAACGAAAAATGTGAAAAATATAAAAGCTTCTCTATTTGAAATGGGAAATTAAGCCAACTTGGTGCTTGATTTTATCTTCGAAATTATTTGGAGGTGATAGGTAGTATTTTAACTATGTAGCACTATATAGTTTTAGGCTCATAGTATTATGGTTCGGGGCAAGACAAGGTTCGATCGATGTAAACGTATATAATTTTTAAAGCAACAGCGAGTTGTTGGAAAGATTGGTTGATGGAATAGTGAATATCCTTGAAACAGTCAGCATAAAGAGAAGGTAATAATTTAAGCTGTACTTACGACTTTCCTATGATTGACAATGTCATTATTTGTACTAGCGATAAGTGCGCGTTAAGAAACGCATTTAAAGAATAGATTTTAGAATGTTCATAAAATTCTTCGAAAAAAGTCTACTTTAACATATAATAATGATATATCTGTTGTCAATAAAGTTTATTGCGAAAATCTAACGCGTTTATTCATGCCCGCTTATCTCACACAGACATTAAACTAATTAGGAAGTGAAAACCGCGACGATATCTGTACAATAAGCATAACAAGAGTTCATTACTATATAGAAAGCCATACGATTCTTAATAACCAGGTAATAATGATTTGTACCTATAACTTACATGCTTATTATGATCCGGCAATTATGAGTATTATAGTTACGTGAAGATATCCGTAATTTATATACAACGATACCGTTTTCGAGGCACCGCTTCGAAGAAGAAGAAGAAGAGGAAGAAGGAGAAGAAGAAGAAGAAAAAGAAGAAGATGGAGAAGAAGAAGGAGAAGAAAAAGAAGAGAAAGGAAAGTATTTTTACGTAACGAGCCGATTACCGGATCGAGAGCGTGGCCGTGCCGGATCGTTCCGTTAATTTTCGATCGACGATCGTTTTATATCGAGCAACACGACGACTTACAGATGTAAGAAAGGGTATCGCAAAGATTTTCTGCGCTATCTCTCAGGGGCCCCCGATGGGCTTTTATTGCCTTCAGATCGAGAACAGATAAAACAGTTTCCGAACCCTTTGTTAATCTCGCTGACCGATGATTTTGTAACCAGAACGATCGTAGGCGTAACCGAGCCGATCGGTGCCCGTAATTGTCTGGGACGCGGAATGCTCCGACGGTTGTTGCAACTTTTCCAGTCAGCAGACGCTGGACTTGGCCCGATGACGAAATTGATTCAACCGTACGATTCCCTGCGCCCGTTGTGAATCCTTGTCTTGTGAAACATTGATCAAGAATATATCGGTTCTTTGGTAAGAAATCGATCGTTCGAAGGAAAGAATCGTATCACATCGTATCGTTGCTAAAACGAAGAAAAATGGGAGCAACATTAGCAAACTTGTCGAACGCGCGGAAGCGTTTCGTAAGTCTTGTAATATGTGCCACGAGACGTCACAATGAGATAAAGCGTACGTCAACAACCTTGACGGTGAACGTGGATTCTTAAGGCTGCGTTTACACAGTCGGATCTGTGTAAAGATCGGTACATTTTAATTAAAATGAATCAGTGTTAAAAAGACACCGAAGATCAAATGTATGATGCTAAATATCATGTAGAATCGTAAGAGTTTATTTAAGTAGGAGAATTGTAGAATCACGTACTCATCACGTATTGTATCTGTATAAGGTGTCTTATGAATTTTTCAAATTTCTAATTAAAATTGAAGAAGCTGATCGGAAGATAGTCAGAGAAAACTTTTAGTTAGGTAGTTTTTATGGGATTTACTGCCTAACTATGTAAACAAACCTTAATAACCGGGTTCGAAGACAATGGCGGGACATTTCAGGGAACATAAAGTACCCACACAGTTCTCCTTGTAGAGAGTTTAAAATGGGTGGCTCAACGGATGCGCCTAGTCAGTTTCCGTCTTTTTAGATTTGCGTATTTTCTTCGCGATTAATTCCCAAGATTTTATAAATGTGTTGGACATAAATAGTGGCAATTGCAGGAAATAAGATAAGGAGAGCGGTCTTCATGAAAGTAGAAAATATGTAAGACGTTAGTTACATTCGCGATGTTCTGGCATCTTGTACAAAATAACTGATACTTAATCTATGTACCATTCCCGAAGATGTTGAAATTAAGAAGATATAAGAAGCCAACCAGCAAGATACTCATGTACATAAATATATTGTCATAAAATTTTGTTCATAATAACCCATGCAGGAATAGCAGCTAATAAAAGAACCCTGCTCATATTTCCATCTAATCGTTTCATCAAATTCATTCCTGATATTCTCCCAGATACCAGAATATCTTTTTACCTTCACCCTTTAACGAAACGCTTTCCTTTTATCCCATCATCCAAACTGTCCTCGCACGTCAGAATTTAGTGGCGATCACGATCATCCCGTAACACGTTCCCTCGTAAACAGGCGTAAGCTTCTCGTTAACCCCATTACAGCGCGAATACAGGAACAAAACGATCTTTAAACGAGAAGCCGATAATTCCTATGTAGTTTCAAAAGCTCGGGTAAAGCTTCGTGAATATTAGGCCGCTACAGATAAGCAGATATGGATATAATGACGGGGCTGGTTCGTTTGAGTGAGCTACGTACGCGTCTATTCGAGGATGCTAACTAAGATGCTATCTAATGACCCCCGCTGTGTCCCCATGATGTATCGATCCTGTATGCCCCTGTCTCAACCCCATCGGTATTTGCTTCACCACGAATCGTTTCAGTTCGCTTAAATTCATTGGCCAGCTGCTGCTGGAACAGCGACATCGACACCACAGGTGCCTGTTCCAGAATCGTCTAACAGAGAGTCCCAAGACGAATCTGGAATTTGGAAGCGGGTCAACGACAAACGTCCGGGACTACCATTTATGGGACTCACAGATCCGATGAGAGATTGACTGATCGATGGGTGACGCGACCGATGATATCGAAGCCAGATAAAACTGGTATGATGGTCTGGTTGCGCGTGCAACGGTCCTGACGACCATTCAGGGATGTTGCATGATTAACGAGGAAGATGAATGAGGGAATTCGCGACGTTTAAAGAAACTTAAGTGAACGAAGAACAAATTTGAAGTCGTAAAGAATAATATCGCATGTTAGGATCTATGTTAGAAGAAATCTCAATAGGTTACCTCTTAGTGCTCTTTGACACATACGAGCTTGCGTTGTATACGTGATATCTGAGTAACTTTCTAGCAATCGCAAGAAATATCATTTATTCTTATATAAAAATAGAAACGTGTGAATTAGGCTTCTCATATCATAACAATGTATTCGCGTCAGTTAATTCTCGTTAACTGGAAGTATCGAAATATTTGGAAGTTGAAGAGATAATTGGAGAATTGCAAAAGGAGTAAATAAAAATTAATCGAAAAAGGTTAATTGTGAGGTATCATTTAGAACAATGATCTACATGGTTCATGTTCTTCAAAAGGTCCCTTTAAACCTCTGGAGGGAGTCACGCATGATCAGAGCCATTAATGACTCGTTAATGGCCACGGTTCTTCTACTTCAAAATTATATCAACGACGAGAGTCACGATTGCGTTGCGTTCTATCGTCCCGTCGGTGGTCCACAGTCCCCGGAACACGTGAGACAGCGTGACACGATGAATTTGTCACGGGTTTGGGTCACGCTACGTGCTTCAAACTACTTGTTCCGTCTTTTTTCTTCGTAGCTCTCTACGATACCTCTTTTCTCACCTCGACTACCCACCGTGAGCACGTGCGATAAATTTCTCAAATACAGTTGCTTTTTATCGTACCCGTGGAAAATACTAAGCTCAAGCTCATCCATGAAACTGTGAGATTGGAACGAGTTCGATTAAAGACTGCCGCGAACCGCGCGAAGAAACTCTGGCTCTTTCATCATTACTTTCTTTTTACTGAACAATTTCTTGCTACCTGAACAAAGTATATACAATCATAATGCCACAAAAAATATTCTTGCACTCATTAAGATTAGTTACAGATAAGAAAAAATCTTTATGTCGAATTCACATTAAATCAGTTTATTTAATATTAAATTCTAAATATTTCTTAAAAATAAAGGGAAAGTGATTTATTTGCTATCACGAACGACCAAAGCGTCTTTTTTATACTCTGTGATACTTTCCTTGCTTAGTTATTAGTGCGTCGGTCTCTATTTCAACAGCTTCTAAGCATTTTCAATACGTATTATCCTTATCGAATTACTTAACAGAAGACATCATCCGTCGTACCTTCCCTGAAAAGTAAAACATGTAGCTACTTGCGAAACTAATTTGTGGAAGCTGAAGACGTACAAGGTTCACGGGAAGGATGTTGAATATCTATACGACACACATCGCACTTAATGACCCGTGGAATCGTCCAGACACGATTCCATTTCCTACTTTTGACCAGCAATTAACAGTTCTCTTGGAGCGTGCTCCAGTCGTGTCTTCCGCTAGTGGATACTAAATTACAATCACTGATAATAAACAGGAGACCGTTCCTATTAATCCGACATTTAAAGCTAGTTTCAAACGAAAGACGTTGCAAAAGCGGCTCTAATTTGCCTCTGTAACATTCCCTGTATCCATGAACATTTGTAACAACGATCAACCGAACTCTTTCATCCAGAACACTCTCGATATCGCTTCAGCCTACTGTGGAGCGCAATATTTAATGCGTTAATAGCGACACGGCTGCTAAACACAGTGCCTTTAACCCACGGTAGTTATTCTTGACCACTCGATCTTTAAATCGTCTTATCTTTATTTCGTTTAAAAGATCGCGTTAACTGGTCGCGAAATTATTTGAACGAAAGATGCGGACACGACATCGACTAATGGGAATGGGAAATTGCTGGCAGAAATCACGCTCAAAGCTGATCGTCTGTATGAAAGAAGCGTTAAATCAAAACCTCTTAAAGATCGTCACGGTTTGCGGATCGAGATGAACGGCTCGAAAATCGTTCCTTAACCTCAGCTTCTTTTTCACGGCGACAACGTTGATCGTACACGTGCTAGGGTAGGATCGAGTGTATCAGCTATCTCGGGGGCGATCGCCAAAAACGGAGAGAAAAAGAAACTACGAGCTGCAGAATATCGGGATACAAAGAAGAATCGCGGGCAAGGGCATGCGCGAATCCGCGCCTAATCACGAGTTTAACGCTTTTTACGACGTCTACGGACCTTCTTTTGCCGGAGTCGATCGTTTTCCCACAGTCAGCACGCTGGCTCCTCGCTCGGCTAGAATCGTGGCGGTTCTTATCGCTTTTTCGTCCATTGCTCCTTTTTCTCTTACGTGTGTCTGCGACCGTCGATCGTTCCACTTTACACGATTTCGCGGCAAACCACCGAAACACTATTGCTTACTAGGAAAGAAAGAATGATCGGGAAAAGAAGTTTCGTCGAACGATCCAAAAGTTATATTCTTGGCTTGTTAGAAGACACGCAAAGTCAATCTTATGATATCAGCAAAAAATTGTAAAACTGAACTATGTATTAGTACGACAATGATACACGTGTTTTCCCAATAAAATTATGTTCTTTAATAAGAACAATGTTATAACGTAAAATAGAGCGGATTTAACTCTTTCTTTAATAGCAAAATTCAACCACTATTAACAATATTGTTAAAAAAAATTTGTTAATTACTAAATAGTTGAGTACTTAACAAACTTTCTATTCCAATCCAGTTTCCCTATAAGTTTATTTTTCTTACAATTAGTTGTGTTATTCTTCTAGCAAATCGACGATACGGTTGCTTGATCGATCGCCTCGCGTGTCGAGCTATAACTCAACCCAAGTAGAGATAAACATTTCGCAAGTTGAGGGGTTTTTGAACGATTCGATATTAAACCGTCCGATCGATGCCCTAGTTGCACCCAGCAAGACATAACCAGTTGTTATATGTTCCGTATGATCCTGACTAAATTCTGCCCCACTAAATTCTATCTCTGTCATCCTATATCTTTTCTGTATCCTATACATGGATGTATATTCCAGACCAAACGTTGTTTTGATTCAAATACTCCAACAGTACTGATAGAATTATGTAGCTATAATAGAGCTACCAGTGCCTTACGCTTACGCTATCTTTCACTCCACATCTTCAGCGGCACTAATTAAAAGCTAACGCCGTCGTGTAATTGAAACCACCGATTAAATCGTATCACACTTCGAACAACCAAGAATTAGATCCAAAGGTGAGAATCGATTATACCAATCTATCGAACGTTCGGTAGCAAACTTCGATCTCTTCTCGAGAATGCACAGTCTGTCAAACGTCAGATACCCTATAATTATCACTTTACATGTTCTAATCATTGTCGTTGATATCGTATAATTAGAGATATAGAGAGTCGTTGTACTGGGGATCGATAGATAAAAATCGATCGAGAATCAGTGATTGCGTTGTTATCGAGCCTCTGGCAAATAATCTTTGCTTTTTCACTGAGATCTGCTTTTCTTGCACGCATTCATTCGTCCGCATGATCGAGTCCACGCCACCTTGATTTTATCGTAGACGCGTGGAAATAAATAGCTTACTCGAACGAGAAAGAACGGTCTGTTTCAGATTATGTAAGTCCACCTTGATCATATCGTCCTGGAATCGTTGATTCGCATTTTAAACTTCTTTTTCTTTTCTATCGTGGTTTTAGAAACGCGTACTGATCGGGGATACGTCGACTGTGAAAATAGGAACGATGAGGTTTCTAGAGTTCCACGAAGATCCATGGCCGTGGTAGACAGCCGCGTCTAAATCGTAGGATACGGCGTCTGAAATTTTATGCGATCGCGTGATCACGCCTCCTCCACGTTTTCACGAGTCTTGACATGGATGCAGCGAAACCGCTGGCTTCCTTATCGCTATTAGAATTACCATTTCGCGCGAGTTACTTGAAGAATCTCGTTCCAACTATTTTTAATAATGTTTCAGGCATATCTTACACTGAAGTGCCACTTTTTGCAAACTCAATAATAATGATATAATGGTAATGTGTATATTAGTTTAAAAATATTGCAGTTCATATCAAACGAAATAAAGAAAATATCCGCGGAAGTAATTAATTCTAAGAAAATCTTTCACTCGAAACTTTTTAATGGAACTTGCGTGTTGCACGAAATACGACCTAGTTATTTTTAAGAAAATTGATATAGAATATCGAACTATTTTTGTTGTTAAAGAATATATAATGAATCAAGAATGTTCAAGAGTGAATGAGAAAGTAGAAGTGCCAAATACAGCAGCGGACTGAGTCGGAAGTCAAGGAGGCAATGCGATCATTCTCTATGGTTCTTAAGCATTAGCAACAAGCAAAAATGTTCTCACACCGACCACCGTACCGTGTTTATAGACACAGGTCCTGTGAACGTATTGTAGTCAAGTACATGGTGCGGAGGACCACGGGCTGTATAACACATAAAACGGGCGCATAAACGAGATGCTATCGGAGTTGGAGGAGGTTCCGCGTAATCTATCCAATTATCGTTCGATCAGAGCTGTATTCGTGATTGTTCGGACCCTCAGCCACCGGGAGAGACTTGACTGCTATGAAGAACTAGGGTTGTCTGTGCAAGAAATGAACACTCTATGCAAAACGACGTTGGAGAATGCTATTATTTTTATGGGAACTTTAACCTTAGGTGATAAAATATAGATTCTACGTTTAGAAAATGAATTAGTACTTCGTTGCTGAGATACCTTGTCGAATTATCTATCTTACAAAATTTATATATGAAATAATATCGAAACATTTTTAAAAATACTTATGTTAAATAACGAAACGATATGTTTCGGAAATAAATTAGTCTTTTGCTAGTTGGCTATACTACTTTCTTACTTTCTTCTATAGTTTGCGCTGTATAATTACTACAATGAAGACAGGAAATAGAAGCTTACTTAAGTTGAAGCACGATTACATAAATTAGATGTTATAGTAATACCACTAATCATATCTGTTCCCTTGTAATTAAAAAATGCTGAAAAATAATTCTGCTACTAATAACCGCTGCTACTAAATTTACAAACAATTCTTCCTCTTTCCTCAAATACATTAATCATCCACATTGTCCCTATTACAAATCTCGTGTACAACGTAGCCAGCCACTCGTCGCCATCTAGTTATCAGCAATTTATTAGTTATCGAACATAGAACCACTTGCTTCTTCATAGGTCTCGATTCACGATGTGGTTTCACAGGGTGGGGTCACCGAAGGTTGCGCAACTCGTGGCTATTGCGCGGCGGTGCTGCCTTCCACACGATTGCCACTTTAAGTGCGCCATAATGGCAGTGGGCTCGCTAAGAAGAACGCGATCTTAAGAAACGGCTCACGGTGCCTCGGCACAGGGCTCGCCGTTCGTCTCGGTTTCGCTTGGTCTCTCGTGAGGTTGCCTGTCTCGATTGCTCAGGGCCCCGCGGATGCGGATCGCCGTTGGGCCTTTCACTGAGGCCTGCGGGCTACGGGTCGCGACCTCAACGTGGTCCACTCCCTCTTCCCTTCCCGCCCCCTGTTCGTTCTCCTCTTGCCTCCTTCGCCTCCTTCGCCTCACTTCATCTTTCTCCGTCTTCCTCTCTTTCCTATCTTCCCGCTTTTTCTTTTTCTCCAAACATTTTTACCTCCCTTCTCTCTTACCTTTGTGCTTTACCTAACCCGGCTCCCTTTGCCTACTCGCTCTTCACCGGCTTCACTCCGGCTTCACTCCGGCGGCGCGGCGGCGTCTCGTTGCCTCTCCTCGCGTCTCGTCTCAACTGTCCAGGATCCTTCGTAGTCGTCTATTCTTAGTCATTCTCGTTAGTAAAACCCAAGACGATGACCAATAGGAGTTCCCGACGGCTTAACTTCACCCGCTGGATAGATGCATCTCTCGCGGCTATCCGGATAGATTTGGGTTATCGGCGGTTAGGAGGTTCGGATCGGAGGTTGACATCGCGGCAAAGAACGGGTTCTTGGGAATATAAGAGAGGAGGACGATATACTGTTCGTGAGGTAGATGTCGACGTAAGTTCCCGCGGCGTTCCCGCGAGAAGAAGTAGCTTGCCCTGATTTTCGAGGCGAGCGCATACATAGATCGAGCGGCTCGTGATCACGACCTCCGCGATCGGAAGAGCTTAATCATGCGGGAACGTGTAGAGTCCTATGCGACGAGTGGTATAACTCCGCGGAGAGAGAAGAATCGATCGTTCCACCGTAGGAATCAGGTACCCGGTCAAGCCACTTAATTTCTCCTGACTACGATTAACCTACGTTCCACTTCTATTCAGTAACCGGAATTTAATCGCGCGTTCATCGACGAACGCACAGGATTACGTGAATTTCTTAGCTACCGGTACCGTACTTCGACTTTACTTGCGCTTCGTCGCTGTTGCCTCGTTAGGGGAAACACTTGCGGCTGTAATTAACTTTCCGGCAGCCGCGGATAGAGGAATTCATGACGCTGCGCGATACGATTTTTGTCATCAGCTCCACTACTACTTCCTAACTGTATCTCCGTAGGAATACGTCGTGTCATCGACGAACGTACGTATCCATCGATGAGCTCCGTTATCGTTGCGTAACGAGCTTGAAAACGTGCGAGAATACGCTTCGTCTGTAGCCAGCCCGACCGCAATTTCTTCAAATAATCCGAACGCATCGGATATATTAATTTCACGCGGCTGAAGGGTACCGCGGTAATTTTCAAATTACAAGTTGCCCGCAGGCGAAGTTACAGGCTGCGGCCGTTCGAGGCACCGGCCTTTAAGACATTGTCTAAATAATAGTCTAATGGATAAGGTATTCCATGGCTGAGGCCCAGTCGGTGGTGCCGTTTCCAAGACTTGCACCATTGTGGTTACACTGGCAACGATAGTCTATATTCCCTTACGACTAGTTTCATTCCCCTTTAAAGTGTTTTAGAGGTTCTCGAAGTGGGTGCTCGGCCGTTTTCTCTGGCAAACTGCCTCTCGTCTCTGGATCCCGGCTTGCACTTCACCGGCCGCTCAACGGTCGTTGCTAACCCGGTTCTTGAAGATTCATCCCGTGTCTCGTGCCGACGTGGCTGGAGCTCTTATGGTTCCTGGTAACGATCTTTTCCGATAGGTTACACGATTTAAACGCGAGCTGCACGTGCATACACGGCCCGGTGCGGCCGCATAATTTCTAGAACGTATTATATTTACGCGAGAAACTCGAACGATCGTTGAACGGAAGTCCTTGGTTTCTGGAAAAAGTGTTCGTATGTAAAAAGTGTTAATTTCATTACGAGATCCTTGAAATCTCGTTGGCTCGAGATCGTTGGTCGAGGATCGAAAGGTCTCTCAATACGAGGAAGCTCAAAGCAAGGAAGCTCAAAGTCGAAAGAATTGACACTAGCCATCGTTGGTGAAGCAAATAACCATCTTCTCGATATTCTTTCGTTGGTACGAAAAGAAACGCAACGCTTCTCTGCTGAAGAAGCACGGTAACGACGAGTGGAAATCATAACAGTTACCTTCCAGGAATCAATTGGATCGCCGTGGTAAAAACGGATTTGTGGTATCGAATGACGCCAAACCGCCTAAAAGAAATTCAAACATTTTCTATCCGCCTTTCTTTGGATTGAACAGTTATTCCAATGCCATTCTCTGTCCTAAACAATCGTACTTGACAGCATGTTACAGCGATTGCAATGATTTCTTAGCCAAGATTGTTCGATTTTTCCCCGTACATTTCTTTCACTACAGCCGATAGTCCAATTAAAATTTCTGGAAAAATATCAGGAAACCTATGGAGTTCGTTCACCTCCGTGTCTTTAGCGGCCGAACAAAATTTCCCTTTAGAGGCGAGGCTGAACGAATTGACCTTGAGATAAAAACTGCCCAATTCATTTCGCCGATAACTTTTTTCGAGCGTTCCGACGAAAACGATTGTTACACGTCCGAGTTAACTGGTCACGAGAGATCGTCGTAAAATAAACGTCGGGGTTAACGCGATCATCCTTTCATCTCTTGAATATTGTAGTGACTGTTGTCACGAGTCACGGTCGTGACTTTGCTCATTAATTCTGTTAATTTGTGACGCAATCGAATGAGAATCTGGAAGTGTTATCTCCAGATGGATATATCCTACACACATCGTAGCGTTGCTCTTTCCACGACTACTATATATGAATGGATCCAACAGTCGGAGAGAACGAGTCGGTGAGAATTGCATAACGATTTCTCTCACTTTTTTACTCCTCTTTTTCCTCTCCACATTTCGTGAAGGATTACCATACAATGAAGTACACCGGGGAACGTCTAGAATGGTAGCGGGCTCAGGTTTATGACGTTGAACAGTGTCAAGCGGTAAATAACTGGCTGTTAATTTGTAGCGGCCATCTGACGCGCGGCTTAGCGCGTTTACTTACGGTTTCCGGCGAGCAAGAAATTGCGCCGTCCGATAATCATCTGCAACGTTATCTGGCTTACGATCACGGACCGTGTCCCCCGTCCGATACGGCTAAATTAGTTCTGGGAACGCGATTACCCGCCACCATGCAAATTGAAATAACATAGCGCGTTACGCCCTCCGTATCTTCCTTTATATGTATATGTATACGTCCGTATGTATGATATTCCCTTGGTTAACGTTATTTTCGTCGCCTAATTACGCTTGATAACGTCATGATTTTAATCGAGCTACTCGGATCTTAATTAAACGGTGTGTGATAAAAATAGATACATGACGTGGACTTTGACGTTGATTCTTAATTCGTTTTACGGTAGCACGTGTCTTTTTGTACAGAACAAAGGAACCAATCGGTATCGGAAGATTTATAAATGTATCGAACGAGTCAGAGACACGATATTAATCCTCGAGCTTTTAATAACCTAATAAGATCATTGGTAGCAACGATAACGACCATCCACCGATCGTGCTGCGAAAGGATCTCAGAGAACCACCTACGGCTCTTTCATCGTGGTAAAGACACGCAGCAGAACAAATTGGGGTCCGCTGGGTTGTTTGACAAATTTCGTCTAGCGCCGCGGGAGAGTGCCTTCTAATATCCTCCCGGTTGATTCTTCCTTGTTCTCCGGCATCTCCCATCCCCCTCGCGCCTTCTTCCCTGCCCTCTGTTCCAGCACAGTTGGTTCGCCGCCGCCGGCCATCCTTTAGCATTCGTTGCACGACCACTTTTCTCCTGCTCTATGAACAGGTCCGTGTATTCCGTCTGTACTTGTGTGCAGAAGAATCTGCATGTGCATGTGTATATGGATGCGCGCGAGCACGAGCTCGAGGAACGTTCGTACTGGAGCGTGCAATGCATACTAGCACGATAGGTGGTAGGACGTGGAGGATGAGGCCTTCCTTGGCTCTGAAGAAGGTACCGCTATCGCCCTCTGACCTCTGGAGGCGAGCGAACGAGGCCTCCTTCCACTGGCACCGGTAATTTTGCCTTCGGTCCTGGCTTCCTGGTGCTACCCAGATCTAGATCATCGAAAATCGGAGAAGAGGGTCTCCCTGGTCTCGCGAACCTGGCTCTTCACGCTGAAGATCAACGTAGTAGATCGTTTTAACCAAACTCGCTTGAAACTCTCTTCTGCACGCGATATTTCGATCGCCAAACAGATTCAGAGAGTCGATAGTTTGCTTCTGTCCTTTTGTTCTTCTCTCGCCATTTGTCTCGGATATTTTAGGAGGCACTACATTGTTCTGTAGACAACTCTTCTATTAGGTCAATTTATGGATGTTACATAAAGGAAGTAAATGTTCGTTGGTCTTAATGAAAGGTGGACCCTGAATGGGGACACTCACGGACTTTTACTTGGAAAACGGAAATCGGATGGCAGAACCGGGGAGTCGCTTCGCGGACTTTTCTCCGTGGGAATGGAACATTTACGAAGTGGCGTGGAGCAGAAGCACTCGCATTCCGAGGTAAATAGCGAGCGAGCCGACCGGTGCAACAAAAACATCGGACGTTAGGCGAATTCGAGATGAGAAACCGTTCCTTTCGAGAGAGAATTATTCAAATTGCCGATGAACCCGCCAGTTGGAACAGTATTCCGCGGCGAGCACAGTAACAAGTACGTAGAAGCGGTGGGCGCGCGCGCGCGAGCAAGCCCAAGAACAACTGGAAACGGGGAGCTCTGCAGAGGAAATAATGTCGTGGGATTGTTTCGCGCGCTATCAAGGTTTCAACGAGTTGCTTCGAGGCCACGCGTCCCTCTGGATGCTGAATAAATGAATGCACCGCTGGATATCGGACGACAAATGATTCGATGGATTATAAAATATAAATTGAATAAACGAACGTGAATAAGTATCGAGGCAAAAATGTTTAAGCTGTTGCTAAGTGCATTGCAATGTAATAAAGATTCTGTAAGAAAATACGATAAAATACTAGATATATAAAGTTCTCCTAACTGAAAAGTGGAAATATAAACAGAAAGAAAAATTTCTATTAATGTAGAAAACTATATATGCTTCATGTAAATAACTAGCTATAGACGCTACAGCAACATTCCGCAGTGCGCAATATTTTCTGAAATACCCTAATATAATACTATATCCTCCATGTTAAAATTAGTAGCAATATGTTAACCAAATAATGTTGACTTACCAATCATAAACATGTATTGAATGTACAAATCATGCCTACAGTGTTCGGATCGAAAATCGATATGTTCGAGGATAATGATCAACATCATCCATGTATATTATCCATGTATGTATAAATGAGCAAATCGTTTGCGTGTACAGGCTCATCATGGATTAGCAAGATGACTAATCCCAATACCGGACGTCGGGACAAGGGTAACCGCTTTCGAGCAATACCGAAATAACGGTTATCGGCGCGAAGGCAAATTAACCTGACTGGATTCGAGACCGCTACCGTGGAAAAAATCGCAAATCACAATGGTCGATCCTTAAGTGGCCGCACGGCATTTAATTTCACTCGAGCTCGCCGTTTTCGCTATATAATTCTGATCGTTGATACCGAGCCGCGAACAAAAGCAGTCCCGCGAGAATCTTGAGTAAATAGCAGGCGTGCACGTCCTCCGGTTTCTACCACGATTTAATGGGAGTCAACATTATAACCAGGACAGCGATCATGTGTAATTTCTTTATAGAGTCCGGAACAGATTAAAATGTGTCAAGGAATTCGAATCGTATGTTTGCGGAAACTGTTACTTATCGTTTTCAAAGTTGTTGGATATATGAAGTTATGATCCTGTTTTACGATGTGTTGCAGAACTTTTTGTGTAAATTTTATAAACACACGGTGCTATTTATTACGGAACAAACGCTGAAATCTCTCCTGGCATCGTATTTAAAATCGTGCAAAAGTTTAAGATTATAAAGAGAGAAAACGAGTATCTTATATAATCCCTAACAAGACTTCGGCAACTTGTATTATCGAAGCGTAAAATGTGTTTTTACTTCGAACCAATTAACTCTTCAATTTATATAGTGTACAAACTCTCTTATATATTACAGACAGAATATTACCCGAAGCACCCTTTTTTAAACACTCCATATACCTGCTGTACCGATGCAAAAATAAATACTATTATTTTTTTTGGAAACAAACCGATAGCAGAACCGATACCATGAGAATTTTAATACCGTTCTAAAAAGCAGCATGAAAATTAATAACCGTTGCCATAAAACGCAATTAAAAACAGTGGACGTCTGGCGACCAATTTTCGGCTTAACAAGCCCCCTTTTGAGGCTAAATACGATCAAATTAGTGTCCAACCAGTTCGGTATTTATTTCCGGTCATCCGGATGCCGGTAACCGTTCGCGCGGATTGCGGCCCGCTTGGATTCCCAGGCAAGCGAGCAAGAAATGTCTCCCAATCCCGTCCGGAAAGTGATCATCGTTGCCTCGAGTCGCACGATTAAGGACGCCATTCCCCGTCTCCCTGGTCTCGCGACCAGAGAAAAGAAGCTTCAAAAACGGCCTGGTCGAGTGTCATCGTTGCCAGGTAGAAGATAAAATCGGCCAATCTACACAGAGACCTCTTTCCTTGTCTCTTTTTCTCCTTTTCTAAGGTGAGTCGATAAAAGGCGCTTTATACTAACGTTACTCTGTCCACACGGTCGGGGACAGTGAAGAAAAGGGCAGCGACAAGAAGACGATGCGTTTTGAACGGTGTAGAAAGAGAGAAAGAGATGTTCGTTCGTTTTAATCGCTAATCGCCAATTACCTGGAGCGTCCCGCGCCCGAAACCCCCAGAAGCATTTTAACGAGCCGCCGTGTCGCCCGGTCCGGAATTTTACTTCTGCCTGGTCGGCTTCCAGAGCGTCTTCCGAACCAGAGGCCACAGCGCATTCACGATATCTCTTCTCTCTTCGCTCTCGCTTTACAAGCCTTCCTCGACCATACGACTGGGTCGCCCCTTTCCGGCTGCCTCGATCTTTACGTAGGTTTCGAGTCTTCTTTCACGTGTGTGCGTGCGTGCGCCCGTACCAATTAGCGCATACTTCGGCCCTCGGTGTTCGGCTGGTCCTAACGTTGGCCCAGTCGGTCGCTTTCGGTGGTCAGAGTCCAGAACAGAAACCGCGGCCACGGAATGGAACGAATCGTTCCAAGGTTGTTGTTTCACATTTCGGCATCTTCTGAAAGTCTTAGCTTCCGAGGAGAAAGGAAACTATCGCGCGGTTCCTATGACTGCAGGTTGTAACGGACGCAAATGGTCAGCTTGTTCGCGAATAGGCGGCGATTACGGATTATCACGGACTGATGAGAAAGAATAGGGATGTAAAAGGTGTAGAGCTACCTGGGATTACGCGATGTTTCGGATACATTCGACGACACCGAGTAGCGGGATTATCACGCGGCTAGCAAAAAAAGTGACGGTTTTGCGACGAGGCTTCCCTTTAGATTTTCGTAACGGTTCTGGCAAGCTGTTTCACGGCGCAAGATTAAGTATACACCACTGTGGGAGCTAAGTAATAACTGCCAATGGAATTAGAGACGCTGTACGGTCGCGTATGCTAGATGGGATATACGTGACTATACGTCGACGCGATTTTTATCGGTAGACTGATGATGGGATATCTATAGACACGGAAGCGAAGTATAGGAAGAGAGTCATTGGTGTATCGGTGTTTAGATTCCCCTTGGAGAAAATTGTCGTAAGAGATAATCCATCGACGCGCTAACTCGATGATGCTGAGAATTTGTAGGAATAAATAGATACATGTATAAATTCACCGATGTTATCAATCATACATCGTACTCGCGATTCGATTGTTATGCATTCTATCCGTCATTCACTCTCGACGTACTGAACCTCCAAAAATTCCCGGTATGAAAATTATTATATACATATAAAATATCATCCTACCTTCTGGATCTTCCGTCGATGCTAATCATTTTCAACACCATCCAATTCCAAGATGTCCTGTTTCGGTGGTAGCGACGATCAAATCTACATGGTCGAAATCCTGATTCACAAGTTGACGTTGACAAAGAGTAAAATCAAAGACATCGGTGAATATCCAATTACGGTGAAGGTCTCGTTCCTTGATTTCCCCACATTTGAGATTACGCGGGATGACTTTTACTCGGTGAAACCACCACCACCGACCGAGGATGGAACCTTATACTTCATGATAGGCAGAAGTTGTCTGTTTATCAAGCAACCGAAACACCTGGTAGCAGAATTACAATCAACTGCGATGAAAGTCGGTGTGTTTCGCCTTGGGGACACATATCCCATTGCTGAAGCCGAAATAACGTTACCTGGTTGTTTATGTGATCAAGTAGCGATGGCTCAAAACGATCCAGAAAATCTGCCAAAACCGTTCAAAGTAAAAGGTAGTTTCAATCTGCTGGATCCTGGCGAAAATCCTTCAGGAACATTGGAAATGGAAATGAGGATGTCGTGTTTCGGTAGCTCGATTATGACTCACTATGAACTACATCCTAAGTTTTTCGCCTTTAGGAATAAGGACCGGGAAAGAGAGTTCTGCGTTAGACGCTTAGTACCATCTAGTTATCAGGAAGGCGTTGTTAAGAATATTTCGGAGTATCCGGATAGAACGACTCTTGATGAATTGAAAGGAAAGGCAAAAGAACAACCATCAAAAAAGAAGAAAGGAAAAGGAAAGGGAAAAGGTGTAGAGGACAGAGGGCGAGCCAGATAACGGCTTTTAAGGAATTATTTATAAGATGATCACCTGATATAGGAATTCTGTTAATATGGGTTGCCATGGTAATCATAAGAGGCACATTAAATACAAAACTGACCGATTGGCGTGGTTAGGTACATAAATTTATTGGCCATAAAACGACCACAAAATTAATGGCGCGTTTCGGCTAGTCTCTCCAGAAGTTCCCGCGGGTTCGCGATTATTTTCTAAATTCCCGTGTGCAACGAACATCGAGCAAGACAAAACGGAAAATGGCTCTGAAAAGAAAGATTGCAAAATCGAATGAGGAACAGCTCTATATGCTCGAGGTGTTCGTCGATCAAGTGACTTTAAGTCCCGAAATTATAGACATCCATAAGGATAATTTACTCGTATGCGTGAGATTCGTCGATCTGCCAGAATATGAGATAAGTGTCCCACAAAGTAAAGAAAGTGATAATAATAAATCACCTGGAGATTCTAAATTTGGAAAATCGTGTCTGTTCGCCAAGACTCCTAATTCCCTGATTAGAGCTATAAGATGGTCACCTATGTATTTAGACCTGTATCGTAAAGACGTTGCTTGCTCAAACAAAAATGGTGCTTTTTTGGGAACCGCAAAAGTGTCTTTGCCTACTTGCATGTGTAAGCATGCGGTTGCTTCACAAAATGACACTAACGGTTTATCTACGCCATGTACAGTAAAAGATTCGTTCGATGTAACTGATTCTAGTGGGAAAACGTCTGGTAACATAGCCGTAGTTTTAAGATTATCGTGTTTCGGAAGCAGTATCATTGAGCAATTTTCTCTGAGTGGAAAATCTTTTATGCTGGAGGACTCACCACTTCAAAAATTTCTATGTCCTTATATTCTTCCAGAAAGTTCAAAGATTGAAAAAGATCCGAAAGATGAAAGTGGTTTGGGTAAATCATTACTGAAGCGACCAGGCTCTTCTCCACGTATTCCAATGGACCATCCCGCTTTTAAGACTCTAACAATGGCCGAAAAGCTTAACGATCCCAAATATCGAGAACTGATATATAAAGCCTATCCAGATGAGCCAACGTGTAGCTGCTTGCCCAAGGATCGTTCGATACATCCTATGATGTGTCCATCAGGCTGTACTTATCCTTGCTGCATGAAATTAAGAAATCCAGATATACTACTCAAGGACGAGAACAAACGCGTAGAGGATCCATTAATCAATACTTACTGCGTTGACGATACCCTGCCTGCGTTGTATGTTCTGAAACAGGATTCTTCATCTAGTAAACCAACTAGATTGAAAGGCGGCGGAGAAGTAGAACAGATTTATCTGGGTCCGTCTAGTTTCAGATGGATCAATTACGATACTGATCATCCCTGGTACAATGAAAAGCATAATATGGAAAGTCGACTAGAAGGTGGCGGCGAGGATAGAGACATGTCCAGCTGCAGCTGTTCCGGTGGCCCGGTTATGCTTTCGGCACAAGCAACTTCCCAAGATAACGACGTAATTCCCATCTTCGACGCTTGCACGCCTCGTATAACGTCGGCTGGAGCGACTCCTGGTTGCATTTGTCCTGGAAAAGATGCCAAATTTCCTAGAGGAGCTGCTAAATGTATGAAATCACCGTGTTTGGGGATAGATTGTTTGATTCGAGCTTTCAAAGACGCACAAGACTTTGTGGATTCTATTGGGAAAGTACCAGGATTGCCAGGACTCGGCTTAATGGATCCATCAGAGAGTCCTTATTTTGGTAGAGATATCAACAAAGACTACGTGCCTCCAGATCGACTAGCGTCGAAGAGGAAGATACCACCAGGGACTTCGCAACCAACAGTAGCAACAACGGCTCCTACTTGCACCGCTCCCTGTAGTATCAAACCTATAGACGATATGCGTCCTCACGTTGTTGCTTACTCGTCTTCGATTGCACGAGGAATCGTGCCGCCTCGGTTGGGAATAGTCCGCGAGGCTATACCTGTTTTACCGGAGGCCGGTTTACCAACCGCGCCTGTAAAACATAGGAAGAAGGAGGAAAAGAAGGACGAGAAAACGGACAAACAGAAGGAGCTCGAAGCCACATCGTCCGCGCTGATGGACTCGGAGGTGGGTCCTTGCGGTGAACCGAGATGCAAATCGAGGAGAAAGAAGCCACCAGATAATGGTAGCGCGACCCAGAGTAGCACTCATGTCTTTTCTAAAACGCGGACCGGTGTAAAGCGTGCCGCCGCTACCGCGCCAAAAACTCGTCGTAAAACGAAGAAAGGATCCAAACGGGACTTGAAACGCCGTAGTCCGCACTCGAAGCAGGACAATCTGACGATACACGCATCAATGCACGATCAGCACCATGATGCTAAGACGGTGACTCGACGAAGTGCAAGGGAAAGATCTCTAGGACCTGGCGGTGATCGCTATGTAGCTGGATCAGGTATTATAACCTCGCAACCGGCATTTCCAGTCAGCAGACGAGTAATGCGATACGTCTACTTCGTCGGTGATTATTATCCTGGGATTCACTTCGGTCACAGAGACTGTATCGACATACCCATGAGAGTCCCGGCTAACATGGGTTGGTTATGGAACACGATGGACACGGCGGGAAGATTGAAGCCGCGCATTGGTTGGAGACCGGGTGCCATTGGGCGCTATTTGTACGAAATGCTGCAAGATGCGAAGGATGTTTCTATGGATGAACTAGAAGAAGAAAAAGCAGGAATAGAACGAACTGATCGTGCTCGAGCTGACCGAGGAAGAATCGATCGTGGAAAAGCTGATCGTGGCAGAACCGATCGTGGAAGACTCGATCGTGTAAAAGTCGATCGTGGAAAAACTGATCGCACAAGAATAATAGAACGCGCAAGATCAGCACCTTCGCGGCCAAAGAGTGGCACAAGAAGACAGAGAGCCGGAAGAACTATGAGTTACCAGTCGATGCAGAAGCAATCGAAGATGGAGGGAGAAGATGAAGGATCGGGATCTCCACCGACTTTACATATTCATAGGAAAGATGGCACTTACTATGTAACGATGTATCCCATTAGGCAAGAGACATCTGCCGAGCCTCGTTTGTCTGAGCCAATGAAACCGCTGCAGTTTAAAATCGTGAAGAACAAGGACGATGCTTCTATCGCGTCTAGCTCGACGGCGTCTGATATGGAGATCGAATTCTCTCCTCCCGCAGCTGTAACCAGGTATCGTAAAAAGCCTGATGTTGTTCATGTTGATACTCAGGTTCGTCAGCAGGAAATTATAGATGCGTACAAAGCGGAAGAATTTAGGAGAAAGGCTAGAAGAGGACCTAGGAGAGAAAAGAAGTTGAAAAAAGAGTCATAAAAGAGTTAAAAAGAATTCATCTAAAACCGACCATTGAATAGTGGAATTTGAAACGAACGATATGATTACAGCATAGAATAGATAGAAACTTTTTGAACAGTGGTAATACATTAATACCGCTTGATATATTCTTATCTTAACTAACACAGATAGTGGAATGATTTATAAATGTTACTTGAATGAAGCTATTCTATTGCAAGTTTGAGACTGCGCATTTCAGTTTCGTGTCGAGTGCGGCATCTGCAGGTCTTTAGCGCGCATGTTCATCGAAATATTACCGACGGGAGTTAAACGGTTGAATTAAATCGAATAATCAGTTTCTATAACGCGTAAGAAATGGATATAAAGGCACAAGAGAAGCAAAATAAAAATATACGTCGAAGAATACTCGATGTACAACAATTACGTATAGCAGAATGTCCGTCGGATTCACCGTGGATCAGACCCGTTCGGATACATTACCAACAAGATGGCGAACAGAAAGATTGGGATGTGGTAAGAGCACATGATGGTGTGAGTATAATTATCTTCAACATCAGCCGAAAGAAACTAGTGTTTGTTCGACAATATCGCCCAGCGTTCTTTTATACGTTTCTTCCGGAGAAACAAGGTCCGGTAGATCTTAAACAATATCCACCGTCACTGGGTTTAACTTTGGAACTTTGCGCCGGTATTGTGGATAAAGATAAACCACTTGTCGAGATTGCGAAAGATGAAGTAAGAGAAGAATGTGGATACGAAGTGCCAACAGAAGCCTTTAAATATGTCATTACTTTCAGGTGTGTTAATGGCAAGCATTTATTGAAATGTTAAAATTTTGTTGAGTAAGTTGTAAACAGTTGTCAATACTTCATTTCGTGATGTAAGAAATAATAAGTGAATTGTCATAGTGTCTGTATACGCTCATGTGCTGTACCTTTTTATTCTGTCCATATGTAGAAAATATTTTATTAAAAATAATAATAGTAATAACCATAAATATATGTCATTTGTAATTTGTTATATTTAGTTATTTATTTTATTATGGGTTAATTATAGGTATGTTTCCACTTCAGTCTGCAAACATACACTGTTTTACGTGGAAGTTACAGATGAGATGCATACACATCCTGGTAAGCTTAATTATAAATATATTTGTTTTCAATATTCCTCTATTTTTAAAATTATACTAGAAATAACAATACAAGCTTTAAATAAATTTATAATGTTCAATAAAATGTTTTTGAAAAGATCTTATGTCTTTTATCCTTATAAGTTTGAGTAATTCGTCAAATTAAAGGAGGGGGTGCTGCATCTGAAGGTGAACTGATCGAAGTGGTGGAACTAAGCATCCCAGAAGTAAAAGAATACATCAATTCTGAGGAAGTTCAAAGTCCACCTTGTTTATTATATGGTGTCACCTGGTTTTTAGCTAACAAATCTCAACACTGTTCTTAACTTAGAATCAAATATCTTTCAAACTTGTTCAAAATAAGTATTACTGATTGGACTCTAAATAAAAGGATTATCCTTTAACTGAGTTTATTTACAAATAACGTGTATGTACATAAATGAATGTAAGAAAGATGTATCAAGACTGGATGAATTTGCATAAATTAACATGAAGCTAATGCTCAGCCTCATCTTTTGTGAATTGGGAACTAACCCAAGCAAGGCCCCATTTTAAATTCGTTAACAGAAATTTCAATGCCTTGGTCCATTGTTCTTCTGAATTAAATTGTATTCTGAAACACAAAACATAGAATACATTCATCAAATAGATATAATTTAAAAAATCATATTGATATAAACAATAGTTACTTGATGGAGTAAGAGTTTCCTGTTGCAGAATCTTCTATCTTTCCACGATCCATTCTATATGGAAGACAGAATCCACTGTCCCCTTTTTCCACTTGCTCTTTAAATTGTTGTAAACAATCAAGAAACGCGACCATTGCTGCATCAAATTTTGTATCCCATAGAAATTTAAATCCTCCACTTCCATATAATGGTAGTTCTCTGTGTTGATCTAAAGCTTCAATATAACTGTGATTACCAAATGGCACTAAACGAAAACGTTTAAATGTGAGATTCATTTTTCTAGCAAGAGCTGTTAATAGCAAAGTGGTCTGTCCCCAAGCAGCGTTTATTTCACTCCAATCTACTGGTGCACTTGGTAATCTACCTAACCGGAAGGAATTTATAGTTCCAAAGTGTCCTGAGTGCCAAATGTGAAATGTAGCATTGAAAACGTTTGTTTTCTTCAGTCTCTCTAGTTGTGAAGCAGCATAAGTTAACTGACACTCCAAGCTAAACAAAATTATTACTGTTAATGAAACAGAAATATGAAAGGTATATTTAATGCAACAACATGTCATTATTACCTACGCTGTTCATCTTCTGCTAATATGAGATCTCTTTTGTGTTTTGAATATTCCTTCCAATACCTTTCTTCTTCCCTTTGTAACCTTTCCCTTTCCCTTTCTTGTTGAGCTATGGCATTTCTAGTTGCAATTTCTTCCTTTCTTAATGCCTCTAATTCGCTTATCATTCTTTCTTCTTCAGATTTCACATCTTGCAATTCTTTTGTGAGAGTTTCCATTTCTATATCTTCATGACCCTGATGTTGTTGCTCTAATTCTATTTTCTTTAAGTACTCATTATAATCTGACCATTCCCCTTCAGTCATTCTCAGTTGTTGATCCATTAATAATAAAAGACTATCCGTACATTCATCACAGAGTGGATGATCAGCACAACTACTACTACTAAGGATATCAAACATTGTTACCCGTACCTTCAATAAATAAATTTCATTAATATTTCTTGTAACTAAGTAGTATAAATTTCGAATACCTTTAAATGATGACCTAAACTTTCCGTTTCCCCAGAATCCCCAACTAACATGAATCCATTTGTTCCATTTGCAGATTCAGTTAATTTAAATGGTGGCACTAAATGTTCCATACTTCCACTTTGGGGCTCTAGCTCACCCACCACATGTTGTTGAATGGGAACTATATTAATTAAATTAAATTAATATAAATAAAATATTGATGGTATATCAATTGTTTTAAATAATTGAAAGGGATGAATATAAGCACTCTAAGATATAAATAAATCATGAAAAGTCGTAGAATAGCATAATTTAAAAATACTATTAAGGGGAAAAAATGTTATCTCATTTTTGCTCTTAATAGAGATAAAATAAGCAATGAAACTTATAAAGTCATATAGTTCGAAATAGAAATTACCTACGTGAAAGTTCGGCTAGCGTGTGTTCTCCGAG
This sequence comes from Bombus pascuorum, assembly GCF_905332965.1. Lineage (NCBI taxonomy): Eukaryota > Metazoa > Arthropoda > Insecta > Hymenoptera > Apidae > Bombus > Bombus pascuorum. Next base: position 2,284,088 of record NC_083499.1, on the reverse strand, counting down.
ATGATAAAAACTTGGATCTAGTCTGAGAGGTTGTAGACATCGTTGACACGCAAAACTCACATTACTTTTCATATCAACCATTTTGATGTTTGGTTATTGAAAAGTAACTTCGGCTTCCGATGAACTCGGTACACTATTTATAAATACGCATTTGACGCTTGGAAGACAGGGTCAGCTGATTTTACTTCTAGAATCTTCCGCAACGAGGCGCTGATATCTGCATGTATTTTCTGTTTGGCTTATAGAATTTTGTTTTTACAAATAAAATTAAAACAAAAAATGCTGGGGAAAATTATTAATTATAAATTATATTAAGAGAAACATAAAAAGAAGCACACAAATTACGTATACTTTATACAACAAACTTTTATTGTACACAAATATCGCAGGAAATTAATTTTTAATAATAAAAGAGGTACAATTAATATTTTTATAATTTTTAATTTAAATTTTTTGTCTTAATATTATTATAATGTAAAATAAATTTAACAATTTTCAAGAAAATATCGCTTATTGAACTTTAAGTAACCAGGTTAGCCAACGTTTCCAATATTATTCTAAAAATTAAAGTGGCCGGAATAAAATATGTGCGTCATCTAGCGGTAATTCTTAGAGTAGTACGAAATTGGGAAATTAAACTGGTAAAAATGTAAAGAAAGATTCTCTTGCTATGTCCTTGCTGTATTTAATTATTAGGTTGTGTCGTTGGAAAGAAAATTACTGGTTACTGCATCTCATTGCAACAAAAGAATAATATAAACATATGTATAAAGTACAATTACAATTTCCTACTAATAAATAATTTTATTTCGTATCAAAAAGAATATCGTTTTTAATTATCTTCTCTGTTCATTATTCAACTTGATTTGTTTGAATTTTAAACAATGCACTACGAAAATATTGGATATATTTCTGATCTTTTTCAGGAAATCCTTTATTCGTGTACGTGTATGCATCTTCTAATGAGGAAAAAGGGAAATGTTGAATATTTGTCATCGCTCCTAGTCCCAGACTTTCATAATTCGTTGACTATTAGAATATTTATGACGTTAATATTTCAATTTTTCGCGCGGTTGCGCGAAAGCAGTCGCGTGCCATCCAGCCAATAAGGGATCGTCTAGGCGAAACTCTAACGCGGGCAATCACTTTGCTCATGAAAATTGATACGTCAATATGTGTTATTCCGTTTGAGGTAATTTCGACTGCATAGTATTTTTCTGGATATTTTATTACTGTTTATTGTCTATTATTATCCTTGTTTTATTAGTACATGTTTATATAATAGTTTATTGGACATTGTTATCACAAAGTTATACATGTATATGTATAGTTCCTCGTTCCTTTTCCCTTAAGCATGTATTTCATACTTTTATTTTCCAATAGCTTCTGTCATATGGTTCCGAGACAGAATTTGAGTTCGTCTGTTGTTTCTTTTTTTTTGTGTAATTAATTTCGCTCTTATACATTTGTTTTGAATCTTTGATTTTCTTTCCCAATAGATGATTTAAAAAATTATTTTGAAGATGCAGAGGGCAGCCTGACAATTAACAGTCAATTCGGTGATTTTGAATACAGATTTGCTGACGCCATGATTTATTGTAATAAAGGCAAGAGATATAACCTATATGAATTACTTTTATTTAAATAATAATTATTTTTAATGAACAAACGCGTAGTATATTTTATATACAATTGATATATGTACATACATACCAAATATGCTCTTCATAACACATAATTCATATATAGTATAGTTAAATTATAAATAATTTTATATTTCATTCAAAACGTTAAGGTGAAAATGGAAAAGGTTAAAGAGATCATCTTTATAGTTCGAAAATATTGAATCATTACTTTATTTTAAATTATTTCTTCGTTTCAATCTATATTGTAAAGTAAAATTTTGAATAGTTTAATACAGTAGGTTTTTATACATTATAGATTTTGCTACGTTACAACACGAAAACGATATAACTTTCTCGTTTTTCTCCGTTTCACACGTAAATTCTCTAGTGTAACATTGTCACTGATACTTTATCAACAAACCTTTTAAATGCTTAGACACAAACATTGTCGAATATTTATAGATTATCACATAACTTATTTCTGAAAAACACGTTTTGCTAAAAACTTCGATAACAAGCAGGTGCAGTACAATTTTTGAAATCAGTTATGTTATCTTTACGCTGTTCTTATATATTTGACGCTATACAAAGATATTTTATAATATTTACAAATAGTATTTTATATCTATTTATATCTTTTTTAATTCGTTTCTGTAACATTGGTTATGTTAGTTCGTAAAATAAATAATAGTTAGTTCTGATGGTTTTAGGAAAAATAGCAATACTTTTCTAAATAAAGGTTCATTACTAAGTCCTTGTTATTTTCAGAAAATTTTTATGATCTTGCGCGGTCAGTAGAATCAGTGTTTGCTGCTAGAATTTCAATTCTATAAGTTATATAATTAATCATTTATTTAAAGAATTTATAATTTCTTTAAATACATTTTAGTAATTGTATATTCAATTAGAATTCATACGCGAAATTAGAGTCAGTGTTTGTTTGCCGATTTGTATAAATATTTCTTTTAAATGTTCGCTTTCGGTATTAGAATGAAAAAGTTAAAAGTAAACATTTTGTATAGTTTCTATTTCTATCATGAGAGGCCAATGAGTCTTTTGCGATGACAACCTTTGTGCTGCGAGATCCAAAGATGTGAGTATTTTTTAATATTGTACTTCAATTAATTCTATTTTATTATTATTAGGATTTCAATTTTCATTATTATTATCATTAAAATTTAGTTGTCACAAATTCTCAAGTAATATTTATTTTTCAAGTAATTAATATTAGTTTGAGAATAGATTGTAATATTCTATGTTTTGTTAAAGATTTTCCACAACCACTACCACGAGAATGGGCGGTTTCTCTTTGATGACGGTCTGCGCGATATTTGCTCCTGGGCTATTGCAGTATTGAAGGCAACGTTCTTCGTATCTAATCGTGAGTCGCATACATTTTTATTCCTCCGATCGTTCAATCATGACGTGCAATAAAAGGTCCAAATCAGTACGGATGACTGGTTAAATCATGTAGATTTTATGATTTTATGATAAGCAGAATTTTAATGAGTATAGTGATTGTGGGACTAGAGAAATAGAAAACATTATGTAAGCGATTTATCATATACCATCGCGAAATGCAATTCAATTACAAATTAATTAATTTTTATGCCATTCGTGAGATAAAAGCGTTTATGTATGTATATTGTGTTACAATTTTCGATTTTAATGTATATAGTTCCAACGTGTTCATAATATAAAACGGTAAAGTTAAACTGTGGTAAGGTCGATAGTCGATATAGTAGGGAACTGGGAACTGGGAACCGGCTTAGATATACGGGGCAGCACAGATGATGTATAGAAGTATGGTGATTGGCGAAATACATACGAATTGATTCGAAACTAGGAATTAATAAATTTTGTTATATTTATATAACAAAAGATCTTAATAGTATCTCCATTATTAATAATTTATCTTTGTGCGTGTTAGTTTTCATTATTTTTTAATCATTTATTTTATTATATTAATAGTACTGGTAATATTTATCAGTATTATATTATCGTAAGTTATTATGATATTTTATTATTTATTATATAATAATTTATTTAAATTATTCATTTCGAAAATAAGAAATTCTCAAACAATATACATATTATAGCGTTCGTCGGTACGGTAGAAAGTAGGTTGGTACCATACACGAGTCATGTTGGTACCATCCTCACAATAGACATATCGACGCACTGTTTTTCACGAACTTTATAAGAGGGCAGTAACAGAGTTCCTGGTTGCTTCTGCCCTCTGTACGGGAGATCTTTAAATACTTTTAATTGAGAGAAACAAAACAGACGATAAAATTTAGCATACATTTTTTAAATTCATCATTAATTCCATTATTTCAATTATTGTATAAAATGATGTTTCCCATAATGGAAAGTGATATTCTAACTCCGAACTGCTTGTTCCAAAGATTTTTCTATTTCATCCATTTCAACAGACAATTCTCCTCATTCTAAGCAGACATCTAAGCAATTACTCGACCATTCTTCCAACTATCATAGTCTATCACGCAATTGACGAAATCTCTCAAGAAAGAATTCTGCAAAAATGCAACGAATCTGCCTAAGGTTAATCTCCGTGTTTTCCAAACTCTTTAAACTTAGCGAAAAAAGAAAAGAACATGAAAGGAGAAAGAAAGAACAAGCTAAATCCCGAACATGTCCACGAATCCAGCGGCGTTTAAAAAGAAGCAAGATATCTGTCGGTAGGGCCACGCCCGGTCGCCAATCACAGCCAGTACCGAGCTTCGACGTGGATCCTTTGTGTCCTCCGGACCCTTTTAAGTCCCTCTTTCTGACTCTCGGGAGCCCAGGGACTCGGTGGCCATCTCTGGACGTCCATTAAATACAGAAATGAGCCTTCCAAGAGCGCCACGAACGGGTCGAACCAGATCCTCTGGTCGGGGCCCCGACCATCGTAGGAAAGAACGAACCGGCAGAAAATAAGAAAGTGCAAAGGAGAAAGGCTATAGGATAAAGAAGGATAGAGCCGGGTCAGACCGGGCCACGTTTAGCTGAGGTCGCCCCGGGCCCCCAGACCATTAACAAGGAGCGGAGCAATTTATGGACCGGCTCGCTCATTTCCACTTTATTATTATTTTCTCATCTCATAGATGGTCTTCTGCATCGTTTTGTTCCGTTCGTTCCCTCGGCACGCTGTTCCTCTCCACGTCGTAGCGGTCGTTCCCTCTTCTGTTTCCGTTTGGCCCTCTCCTTCTCTCCCGGAATTAATACCCACGGCGGAACCGGGAGAGCCGGTGGCGCAACACCGGAGTCGTCGATGAGCCTCGAATGGAACTCACGGCCGGGCAAAAAATTGCGGAACGCGAAATATTATTGCCCGGGACCGCCTCTGCTCCCTCTGCCCCGACCAACCGTCGATAATACCGTATAGCCGGCCGTTCCTCTCTTTCGCTAATTCCACCGAGTCTTCCACTCTCTACCCCCGGAAGTCTTCCATTTTTATCTTTCTTCGACGACCGCGATATCGCAATTATAACGAATCATTCGTTATATCCGATATAATACGGAATGTAATAAGCATCATGAGCTACATACTTGCTTAAAAAGCAATATCCTCTAATCGTTAACAATCAACTTCTTTCTACCATTACTGTAAGGAGGCTATATGTGCTAGTCGATTTGTAACATTCGTTTGCTCAATGTCAATCGTAATGATTAAACGTTTGCTGTCCCAACGATACCCAAGAGTACGCAACCGAAGGAAAGGATCAAAGGGGTCAATTCGGAGTCGACGTATACGATCGTCAAACACCGTGGCTGGCGAGGTACAGAGCCAGCTCGACGACCGTGCACGTCGTTCTAAGTAAGTAACGTTTCTCGGTGATATAACCTCGCGTGACGGTGTGCCACCACTCGCCCCGATAAATCCTCGGTGCGCGAGTTAATTTTAAACGGTCACGACTTCCAGCGGCGATGACAACGCGGTATACGCCAACCTTTCCCTACCGATAGTCTGCCGTCAGCATCACCCGTGGCCCGTTCAACCTCTATCGGCCACAAGCTCGAAGATGAGCTCTCCATTTTACGACTGGGGGCCACGGTGAACGCGCGGACGCACGGTTGCTGAACGAAATAGGCGGCTTTCGTTGCCTCTTCACCGGGATGGAGGTGGACCGAGTCTCGCAAAGGCTCCGATCTCCTTTACCCTTATTTCTGCTTCTTTTTTTTTGTGTTATTTGTTCAGTCCCTCGCGGCCAGTCGAGCCTTCGTTTTCGCTGTTTTCTATAGCTGGCTCGCCCATTGGCGCAAGGGTAGTTGTTATGAAATTAGCATGAGCGATCGGGCCGAGGCTACGTAGGTAATCGCTTGCAAGGCCCCACGTTGGGATTGGATAAGCCGGTTGGAACCGGATGCTTTGCCCTGTGCCGCCAATCGTGAGCCCGAGACGGTACCATCGCCACGTCCCATTGGCCTGCAACGATTTACGAGCCTTTTGCCCCCAACGTCTTTGCCCCGTCGATGAAGAAGATCTTCCACTCTTTCCACGCACCCCCATGTGTTCCGTTTCGGCTTCTTCTTCATTCCACGTACGCCGTTGCAATTAAGAGTTCCGATGTCTCAATGGAAGCTGCGTGCCGAGATTACACCGCGGTCCCGAGCTATGCATCTCTGAAAGACCAGCTCGTTCGGTTAACTAATTGCGTTCATTAGGCGATGTCACTTATTGAAGGATTCTTTCGATCGGGGCGGGATTGTATCGCGCCAGGCGAGAATTTTTTGAGACTTTAACTGACGCACTCGATATCCGTGTGTTATGGTTCTTAGGTTAAGGATATTACAATAGACGCGTGTTGTGCTGAACTATGGTTTCGGCGAATAAACCGAAACGATGAAATACGAAGATTACGGAGGAAGAATACGATGAGTCATATTTCCTAATTTTCTTTAAAGAGAAGCAGCTTTTAAATTTCGTTCGTTTTCAATGTTATGTCGTCGTGTTTCTTCGAATTTTTTAAAACATTGTTTGTCATAAAATTAAGATATCAAAGACGTTAAAACGATGCTTATGTTAACAAGTATGCTTTTGACCTCTGCAAAATTTCGTCAACTTTTCAGCTATTTTTAACATTCGTTTAATTTTTAAGCTACGTTTTTAGGCCAGAACAAACTTAAATTTCTGATAAATTCATAAAGGTAGTTTACATCGGAAGATAGTATCATCGGAAGGTATCATAAAGGTAGTAGTACATCGGAACACGCATCCGCTGTAACCACAGCCTTAGAAACGAATGTTGATCATTTAAGAAGCATGATGCGTATTAATGCGATATCTGGCCTGTTTTTAATTAACCCTCTGCCACGATGTTAAGGGCGGGGAAAGTATTTCGATTCGGACAGAATTCCTCGAAGTTCGTCGCATATATTTGCATACAGAAAGATTCAATTACGAACACAGAAACGCTGCATCTGTTAATTTTTTTCCCAACTGGTGGCAATTTTATTGAGACGTATATTTATGCCTCCTATAATTAAAGCAACGATGGGCGACCGTGTATTCTTCCTTATAAATTACGTAACACGTTCATTTGTTACTCGTTTCTTATTCCATGTCGTACCACCTATGCTATATATTACTTCGCTGTATTGTATTAATTGATAAACCAGTTAGGGCAACTTGCCAACCCTAATATACATTCTATCGTACAATATCCATATTGGTTCTTCGTAGAAAAGAAATAGGAAACTTTCTTGAAGCTTATACCATCATACCATCATTATAAAAGGGCACACAACTCGAGAAACGTATTTTTCCAACTCGAAGTACTTCTCTAACATTCTCGTTCAAAAGATTTTTCTCGCTGATAAATTCTACGCTCCAAATGGTATGCCATTACGTTTAAATACAAATATGTTTCTTAATCGTGTCCGTTTCGGAGCAACACATTCACTAGGAATCCGATTTTCATCATCTACGATGTTGTATGTTAACAAGTAAGTTTCATACGACACCTATCTGTTTCTATCTTATAAAACTTCGCATATGCAGAGCATAGGGGAAAACGTAAGTGTGACACTCCTTGTCTTCCAGAATGTTAAGTCAAATACAATAATCTAAACCAAATAACTTGCAGCTTGTAAAGTTTGTTTCCGCTTTATAAGTCTGTCATCGTTGTACAAGAGGAATGTAATATCGAAAACTTGTATCTTGCGACTCGTCGAATTCCACTAACGACATTACTTAGATCGTGCAAGAGGCTCCAGCTAGTCACGATCTTCTACTTACAAAAATGCCGAGCTTTCTCAAATAAAGCGACACGTTTATCAATCTCTCGGCAATTAAAAGGCAAAATCACGAAGGAACGTTGCTCTCGCCCCTTTCGAATTCCCATCGTTCGTATTTAATTACATACATATCAATAATTAGAGGGTAGGGATGGCGAGCGCGCGACGCTCGATATCGGTCCCGTGCATCGGCCCTCATCGTCCGATATTATCGTCCAACGAAACTAATTACACGCGCCGTGGCCCGCAATTAATACGCGTCGCGGGCCTCGCGGATCCTCCCGTCGGAATTGAGTCGTCGGCCCTGAACGGATTCGTTCCAGCGCTCTCGTTTCGAACGAGAGCCGAGATCGGTTCGTTCGGTGTTGCAGGCCTGTATTCGACCCTTTTTTTGCGCGATCCCCGGTGAAATTTCGTGGCGAGGTCCATGAATGGAATCCAGGGGCCGAACGACAGTAGCTTGAGCTGTTGGAGCGACAGAGAAAGTCGTTTGACGTTTGACATGACTCGAACTGACAGCCGCCTTGTGTAAGACAGGAATCGTGCATCGTGAAACCGACACTCTCGGGGTCCGTGGCGCGCCCGTCAGGGGACCAAGATGCGATTTTGGGACCATCGGGGATGATGGATTCCCGTCACGCATACCATCCTCTCGCGGCCACAGTGGAAAGCTTCTGCTGGGCGCCGTTGTTTCTTCTTCTTGAGTTTGGTCAACGATGGAACTCATCAAACTCGTCAAAGTGGCACACTTTACATTTTCTTTTACTATTAGTAAAAACGTGAGGGCATTTTTGATAAAATGAATGGTAATGCTTACTTAGGAACAGTTATATAATTATATATAGAGAGGTTGCAGAGAGTATTTTATATTAAGTATTACGTTATATTGTATTACGTTCTGTTGTATTACGTTATGTTGTATTACGTTATATTGTATTACGTTATAATATATTACGTTATATTATATAACGTTATATTATACAACGCTATATTAAATAACGTTATGTTATATTACGTTATATTATATATAGTTATAATGTATCACGTTATATTGTATTATGTTATATTATATTACATTATAATGTATTACGTTATATTGTATTACGTTATATTGTATTACATTATGTTGTATTACGTTATATTGTATTACGTTATAATGTATCATATTATATTACATTAAGTTATATTATATTACGTTATGCAACTACTTTTTTTAATATTTTCATTGTAGATTTATATTTTTCTTAATTAGAAAAATGAGTGATTGATCTTGATGCATTTTTTAGATATAGTAAGAGCTAGTTCTGTGATACTATGTGTACTTTCTACGTAGTTAGGGCCGGGCGATATACGAGGTATCGAAAAGCATGAAAACGGTGGAAAGATGCGCAATAATGATTGCATTTGATTGATGACGAATTGCCATATTATTGTATATATGCATCGCATGTATCAGGTAGAACTTGAATAAGAGGATTCTCTAATAAGATCGTGCGATAACAGCGAATTGAATAAGCGCAAATGACATGCAATAGTACTTCGTCACCGAAGAACGTATTCCAAATAAACGTCGTACAAGAAATTGCACTTCGTGTGCTCGTATCTAGACGTCGATCTCACAGGTGTTTATATGATAAATTCATTGGATCATAGGTGTCCAAGAAGGAAAATTGGTGTAATGTTCACACCAATCGTTGAGAATAACGTAATTCCTGGTGAAACCGGGATTCTGCATGGTGTGACGTTATCTGAGCGTAGATCGATTAATTTCATGCTACAAGTTCTACGTTTGACAGCTGACACGACTGGAAGTGACACTCGTTGTTGGTGCACGCGTATACCCGTTCACGCAACACGCGTAAGGAGAGGGAAACATACGGACACGCACAGACAAAAAGAGAAAGAGATACAAACGAAACGGTAGGGATTGTTTTTTTCCGTTTGTTTGGGACCCCTGGTTGGAACAAGGCCCGACTCGGATGATGGATTCCCGTCACGTAGCTCGTTCGCTAAACGTCTCTGGAGAAATTCCCTTGATACGTCTGATGCGCGTATACGTGCCGCTATAAACGACGTTATTATCGATAATCTTTTATGTAATTCCTTGGCGAATCATTGACTTACGACTGACAGCTCGTGTGATCTATGACTTCCATGGTGAACGACCAATCGATGTTCCTTTTCCTGTTTTAGGCGCTGTGATATTTAGAAAATGATCTTCTAATTCGTTTGGATTAGAATACTTAATGAGAGGGAAATGACATTTTTATCGAAGTCGTCGTATCTCGGTCTGTTCTTGCGCTTCTTCAGCAATGTAATACGCGATATTTTCACTCGTGCAAGAAAAACTTCTTTTTATACGTTACGCTACAACTTATTACGCTACAACGCTAGTTATTTTTGTTGAAAATTGTGGATCTTGGTCGCCGAAATAAATGTATAACACTCACATTACACGTAGAAATGATATTAAAATAGTTTCATATTTATTTAATATGTGATTTACAAGATATTCGTAGATACACATTGAACGTGTCTCAGCACTCTTTTCGTCTCACCATCTTTCTTACCACCGTGTGTACGGAACAGTTGCATTCTTCTGTTCTACGAGACGCTGCGCACACACGTACTCCCACACACACTCATACTCATATATGTGTGTTACTATTACGCGGCTAATCCAGTGTAGCACAGAAAATTACATATATCTCAACAATTTTATTTGAGTAATATGATAAATGCGCGTTATTTTTATTCATTTAACGAAAATTTGATTCCTTCGATCACGCAGCTATATTTCAATGAGCGCGATATACATAATTCGAGACGACATATTTAAAAGATTTTTTATAGCGCAGAAAGTCTCCACACCCTCCAATCTTCCGACCTAATCCTCACTCCTTCTGACAAACCCTCGACAATCATCAAGATCAAGGTTCCTAACGGTTCCAATTCGAACATCGTTCACCTCCTGCCCAGTGATCCACCAAGTATCCCCGTTGATCCTCGAACAGGACGCGGTGGAAGCGGATGTTTACACAGGAGACAAAAAGCCGGCCACAATGATGACGTTACGGTTCCGTTGTCGATCTGTCAGCCTCGCTTACAAGCCATAACGTGCCCCCTCGAATGATTAACCGGTCTTTGGTGATCGGATCGGTCTCGTCGATCGGATGAAGATCCAATCAGTAAAAAGGAGGCAGAAGATCAAGACGAAGAGAAAGAAGGAAGAAAAAAAAGTCAGAGAGCCGATGGTCGAGTCGTTTTCTCTGCTGAAGGAGCGAGGAGACGGTGAAACGAGACCGAAAACTGGCTCTGGTGGCGAAGATAAAGCGCGAAAGAGCGAATCGTCGAGCTTCCGACGGTGTTCCTGGTACGTGTAAGCATAACGCCGCGAAGGAAAGGTCAACGAACGAAGAAGGAACACGACCAGAACCCCGTGGCGCGACGCCGCTCGATCCAATCGCTCGACAAGATTGATGGTTTCTTAATAACCGAGAAAAACCGGCGAAACGATCGACGCAACGCAGCACTCCAGGTGGTCACAATACGCGTTACCACTGGAACGACATGGTTTTTCGCCGCTGACAAGGACCATTTTCTCTGCCCACGTCTCTTGCTCTCTGGACACCTTTCACAGTTATACTCGCGGTGGTATAACTCTTCGATTATGCGAAATGGAGATCAATGGACTCGTCGCGTGATAGATTAACGTGCTCTTTCTTCGGAGAACCGTTGTAGATAAAATAGTTTTCAAGTTTTCTTTCTGTCTGTTTCAAGTGACTAGATACATACGTGTTTCAGAGACGGAGGCTTTTAGGTATTCCGATACGTCAGTAGTTTGAATAACCCGATGTTAATATCGTGTTTTCTGATAAACTTACACGAGAGATACTATCTTATTATGTAAATTCGTTTCGTAGCTTCGTACTTCGCGTGTCATCGATATTCGTTAGTAATAAATCAAAGAAATTGAAAAAGCGGATCAAGTAGGTACATTTTCTAAACAGGTAACATGTTTAAAATCTTTAGAAGCACGTAGATTCTTTTATTTCAGTGGATTTCATCCATCTCTTTTACCTATCCTATTTTACCTATCGCTAAAAAGTTAAACTTGAACAGAAATTTGTTTTACCTTCTAAATATCACAAGTACTTTATTCTTGACATTTTCTCCATTCTTAAAAGAACAATTAACCCATTTGCATCGTACAGAGCTACATTAAATTTGTCCTTATCGCAAAATATATTTCTTCTATTGCATATCACAGACACCCTGTACATTTTTCTATATTCAACAACCTACAGTCAGAACATTCAAATGCTTATAAATCTTCCGAAGAATTGAAGCTCGTGTTCTTTGTATTTACAAGCTGATTATCTCAAGATTATAATCGAAACCATACCTCAGTTTCTGCAAGATTATCGAATCCTGGAGATGAAACTCGGCGACACAAGAGGGATTTCTCGGTGAGATCGTCACGAAGATCGTGCGAATAATTCGTGGCGATGGACACCGTGGCCAGGCTGAGGCGTGCACCGTGTTACCCTTTTTTTCGATGGGCGCCGGGGGAATAAGAAGAACGAGCAATTTCGCCACGGCCGCCGCCTACGTCGGTGCTCGAAACGAGCGGGACAGCGAAGTCAGTTTGGTTCTTGTCACATTCTTGTCAAGCGGGACAGCGTGCCACGTCAATCTCCAGCTCGCTACGCTCCACCACGTTGTCCGCCTTCTTCGTCTTCGTGCGGCTCCACAGCACGAGAGAAAGAGAGGCTGAAGCCACGAAGCCTCTCTCGGACGGATGGATGGACGGACAGTCGGACAAGCGCTCGATGCGTCAAAGAAAAATATAACCGGCGCCCCTGACGCAGCCAAACTGCCTCATTAGCCCGGTTTACCCGCGAAAGCGTACCGTTCTGAGACGCCCGGTCGGACACTCGACTCTCCTCGATTCTTCTCTTTTCATTGGTTCTCAATCGTTTGCTTTCGCGTAATCAACAGAGATGAAGACGAGTCGAGTTGTTGAGAGATAGATTAGTGTTCTTGAGGAGCAAGTATAACGAGAATAAAGGAAATCACTACTAGTCACTAGATCACTAGTCACCTAGTATCAAAAAAATTAATCGTTGGTATAAATACCATCGACCGAAGTATCTATCAAAGTAGAGACATCGAGGCTGCTTGCGGAACGATCGACAATTATCGAGGCATCGTTTACTTGATGAAATGGAGCGCAGGATGGTGGAAGTTCGGCCGCCAGCTCGTCGCTTTGGACAACCTTCATCGACGAGTCGGACGTCTAGGGAGCGGAGTGGAAGAGGCCGCCGAAAAATACGGCGGTGAATGGGCCCAATTCATCGCAGCCACCGCGGCCATCGATCAATCCGTACCAACGAGGGAAAAGGGGCAAAGGGAGAGGCGACTGGAAGAAGGAAGCGACACGATGCGGCGAAGGTAGCCGCTCGATGTTGCATACGGAGGGACATTAATTGACACGAGGTGGAGGCGGGGTAGGGAAGAGCGAAGGAACAGGGTCCCGAATGCTAGCGAAACGAGGGGACCCCGTTCTCTTCATCGACGTGTGGTAAGAGAAACGATACGCTGGAAGGGGACGAAAACAACGGGTGGTGGCTGTCGAGGAGGTAGCGATGCAACAGCAACAACGCCAGGAGCAACAGCAACAACGAAGAAGAGGATGAGCACGTAGGCGGAGCTCGTGCTTTGGTTCGCCGCTTAGGTTCGCATTGGTCGCGTTCGAAACGAACTTCCGAAGCAAAGATTGTCTTCCGTCAGGCACGTGATCGTCGATTGTTTTCCTCGTCGATTCAGCTACTGCTGGTGGTTCGTTCATGCGAATTCCATGCCTGTCGCTTCTTTGTTTCTTTTAGCGTCTCTTCCTATTCTTCTTTTTCTTCTCGTGTTTTATTTTCGTCCTCTTCTTCTGTCTCTTCTTCTGTCTCTTCTTCTTCTTCGTCTTGTGGCACTGGCTGTGCGTTGTCGTCGTCGTCGTCGTTCACGTTGCTTCTTAGGCACACTGGCTCCTCCGAGGCTGAACTAAGATTTATGCCTGCCGCCAGTTGAGACGTTTGCGCGAAGAGATTGGACGAGATACAGGGGAGGGCCGCTACGCCGTGTGCGCAGCAGAGACACCGCCGGTAACTGGACGATGATAGTGAAATATGTACGGGATCCGTTCGCCAGAGAATCGCTTCTGTACACCTGTAACGCTTTGTAATCGAAGCAGTCCGCTGACTCTCCATCTTGCTGAAGGTATCGATGCGAGACGTTGATCGCCGACAGCGAAATTTTGATGCACGACCGACCATAGTTTTTAGGAGCAAGGGATTTGTTTGTTGAAGAATGGTGAATTACAGAGAATTTCCGACCCGTAGCTTAATTATGGTCTTTTATGGGTTATTAAGTAGTAACGATTTATTTTTGAAGTAGTAATGATTACGAACGTTCATGTTGCTACTGTTTCGTGATTTTAGAATAATCTCTACGAGAACGAAGGAAATCATTAAAGAAAAAACATAGTTGTAACACTGTTATAATAAGAACCAACTGCTATGGTACTCATAATAACGTGACTAGAGAATTTATCGTTGCAATTAACTGATTGCTGTAATTTGTCTGCCTCTCTTACTCATGTTGGCATAAATAATTTATAATGCAAATGCAATTCTGAAAATGAAAATACAAATTTTATATATAGTGCAAACTTCACGACTCATAAAGACTAAAATTTATCAGAAACTTGGAAAGTATAAAATTTTAACTTCAGTATGGGAATGATGATTGCATAGCTAAACATTATTATCACCTACATGTATATCTACCTTTCTCGTGGGAGAATCTAGCTTAACCCGTCTACAAATATAGCTGAAATAAACCCGTATCGAAGCTTCGAATGTTTAGTTAAAAGAAAAGAAAGTAAAGTATATTCAACGTTGTTCGAGCAATTTCTAACGAAAGTAAGTAAAGTTATGATTTTGAAAGCAGGACAAAAATTGTTTATTTAAAACATTAGGAGTATATTAGGATTTTCGAGTCACATAGGTTTTCAGAATTTCTACCGTACGCTGCTAGAAAATATTAAAGGATTATGTATGATCGCCTAGGGCGATCGGTACCCGGCGCGTCCGTCAGGACCGTCCAAATAACACGTTTCTGTTTAATTTCACTTTACTACTGTAAAATTGCCCGGTAATAACGAAAATGAAACTGCTCCAGCGTGCCCACTAATAATGGTGATCCGTCTCCCGTTTCTTTCTTCCATGGCACTGTCTCGAGATCTTGCCGACCAGTTGCGGTTTTAAAAAACCCTACCTTGGCTGGAAACTATCGCCGATCCTTTTTCAAAAGAACGCTTCAATTTTTATCCCCATAATTTATTTCTTCACCGAATCTATCAAGCTCCTGTTCACGAATCTTTCATCGATTTCAAATCTTAATTTACGTGTCCCCGTATGTTATTCCATAATGTTATCTTCGAAGCTCCACAATTTCTAATCTAAAGCGTTTCATTGGTTTACAACAGTACATATCCATGTAGAATTTAGCTACAAGAAGAAGAAAAAGGAGATCATGCGATTGGTCTGGGAATGGATCCGCGGAAACGGAACGAAGATTCATGCAACGAGGGACGATCGTCGCGACAAGCTGTCAGCATTCATCAGCGAGCTGCCTCCACGCAGAACGACGCGATTTTCATTAAGATCCGCGCGTGCCGTCGCGTCGCCTTTCCTCTGCACTCGTCGTAACGAACTACACACTCCGCCCAAGTGGTTATTAAATCAGATCCACGGTAAATAACGCGTTTCATCGTTTTCCCTTTCCCATTCCCAGGGCTCGTTCACCGTCTCGTTTCATCTCTTTTTCCCCCTTGTCTCTATCCGCCCATCGATCTCTTTCCCTCGCTGTATCTGTATCTATAATCGCACGGTGAACCCGGTCTCGTTCGTTTCGTCGCTAATTATTTTAATTGGCCGGCGCACATTCAAAAGAGATACTAAGAAGAGGAAGGTGGAAGGTTCCCCAGCGGCGAGTCCACTTCGATTACCGATCAGACTCTCTCTTCCTTCTGTTCGTTCTTCTTCTCTCTGTTATTCCAAGTCACCCCCACCTCCCACCTCGTCGGTTCTGTCTCACCCCGTTCCGAGCCACGGAATCGCTCGTTAGCATATTGATTGGCGATGACGGGATTTCTCGCTGCGGTGGGCTCGCCTCGAGAAAATTAAATGGAATCGCGAATTAATATCGCCGTTCTAGTCTCCGTGATCGCGATAACCGAAGAAGGCGTCCTTGAAGCCCGATCGTAATGGCTGAAACACGGCGACAGCCGACTCGTGGAATCTTCTCTTCCCTTTGAAAGGCGAGAGTCTGGCACGTGTTGCTTCCTTCTAATCGTTTCGAGTGCAGAGAAGAAGGGAGAAAAGAAATTTTGGCGCACTAGTTTCCGACGTTCGTTTTCTCTCTAGAGTTTACTAGTGCTGAGGTGGCGTTGGATAGCGAATTTAGAGAATGCTGCTTCTTTTCGTTCATTGTATTTTTCAGTGCACCTGTCGTACTGGAAATTTCCTTCTAGTTTTCGTCTCTCGTCAGTTTCGCCTGCGGTTGTAAAGATAGGCGAAAGTTTCCCAGAAAATTTCATGTTCCTTTCTAATATCAAGGCCTCCTAACATTTTAGGAAACTAATTTAAGTAAAGTTATTCAGTTTAATAAGTTGGAGGAAAGCAAGGACGAATAGGTAGATTGGTTTTTATCAGCCCTTTAAATATGGTTGTCGTCGATGAGTGAAGTTATAAGATTGTATCCATAATGATATCGTATTTAGTTTTGTTTGGAGAGAACAATTTATGAAAATGTGCCCATACTTGAATTATTAATTTCCAGCTCAAGATCTAGAAACGAGTTGGATTGCAGTTTCTATATTTAACTACCTATTTATCCACTCTTTTTCCTTCAATCTACTACTTCAATAACTACTGTAATTGCCGAAACGAGTGTAACGTAATTCTCGAAGAAAGTTACAGATTCTTTGAAAATATTATGTTTTTCACTTGGAAAATTTGAACACACATTACCTCGATCTTAATTACTCATTAAGCACACTCTTTCACGCGAATGGTCGACGCATCACTGTCTGTCGATCGAAATCGATTCGAGAGTCGCCGCGGTGGTACACGTAGGAGATAGGAAAAAGAAGCAGCGAAACGATCGGGGACGCGGAGACGTGAACGAAGGGTGGAGAGAAGGGGGTGAAAAGCGGCGAACTCCCTTTAGGCTTCGTTAGTCAGCCAGCGACTTATCAAAGAGCAGGCCTCGGCCGATACAATGGCTGAAAATCCTGCAGCGTTGCTCTTCTGTAAAAGATGGCCCGGCTGTCTCGTAAATTCACCAAAGACCCGCACGGTCTGTTTCTACTTTGACAGGCAGCGCGGCTCTATACGTAAATCTGGCGCTGCAAACTTCGACGCTATTATGTTTCGACAGGGCTCTCCGTTCGACAGTAATCGATTACGCAAGCAGCAGACACGATTATCGCGTTTCTTTGTTTCGCCTCTGGTCGCCATCCTTGTATTTCTAATGAGAAACAACACTCTGCTAGGTGATTGTACGTTGTACGATGGTAAAAGGTACGTTTGGTATGCAGAGTTTCTATAAATGCCTTTATCGAGATACGAGTTATTAAAATGGAAATTTTTAATTCAAGTGGAAATCGTCTGAATAGGTTAGTTCCTATCGGTGAACTCGTGTAAGGTTTTTGATTTCAATTTTGTAAAAATACCGTATCCTTGCTGTATTTCGATGTGCTTTTGTTAAGTTTATATTCTTAAAAAATGGTTCAAGATTATGTTTCTGTACGTGCTACTTAGAGAGGAGTAATTGTTTCAAGAATATTATTAAATCAGTGAAAAGTAGTTATGTATGCTTAAAGTTTAAAGCGTAAAAAATGTAGATTGGGATAGGATTATTTCTTATTTGGCTGAACAAGAAAATGGTATGTTTCATAATAATACGTTTGTTTATAACTGAAATATTTGAAGAATTAGAAAGGAATATTTCTTTATGGTATGCTAAGCATCGCGCGTGTCTGCGTATGAAAGTACGAATCTACTTCCGTTATATGTTTCAAGCGTAGAGCAATCGTATAAGAACGAATCTTGGAACATTAATCGTTTCTAATTAATTACTGATTGAGAAAACATTCTAAACTGACTAACAAAGATTAAAAACCGAATTACATTTGCATCCTAAACGGAACATTCAGATTCACAAAATCTTCTTTTTATTTATGTTTTACTCCTATTTTCTTCTAAACTCGCTACTCGTCGTGCGTCCCTTCGCCAAAGGGTCAATTTCACAAAAAATGCAGTTGTCTCAAAAGAAAAAGGAACGAGAGTAAATAAAAGAAAGAAGACGACACGTGGAGAAAAATCTGGGTCGATGCTATTTTATGCCGTATCCGGACAGATACTGGTGTCACTAGGAGTTGTGTCCGGTCGCAGGTCAGTCGCCGGAGACGTTAGAGGGGATATCCTAGATCGGGAACGACGTTGACAGGGCTGGAAGCCTGGAGGGCGGGTGGATCGGGCCGCGGCGTCGTTTCGCGAGCGTCGTCGTTTATTTTGGCGAACGCTTAAAACATTGTCCCGTTGAAGGACTGCTGCCGCTCGTCCGGCGAAACCTGACTCGCGTTCGAAACGGCCGCGCGCGGCGTTTCATTTATTCAAAGTAAGTTATTGCGATCAGCCCGGCCACTATATTACCGGCCAAAGACTCCTCTCCTCCGCCGTCCATTTCTCTTTCCACCGTTTCCGTCTCTGTCCGACAACCGATCCCGCGTTCACGGTCGGCCTCTCCTGATTTCCAGGTAAGATATTCATCTAATTCCCCCCCGATTAGCTGGCCCCGCGGACGACCGAATGGCGATCCCTGGTCGCCGCCTATATAAGCTTCTCAACCGTTTGGACAGCTACCACTAACTTCTGCGTGGCTGGTCAATCCGTTATATCCCTCGCACACGAACGCGATCCTCGACTCTAGGACGCGTCATCATCCCCTTACCAAGCGACGGATGCCTGTTTTTCTGCACACACTTCGTTAACGCAGCCTCCCCTGTTTACTTCTCTGTCGTTAATTAACCCACGGATAGATTTGTCCTCGCAGCTTGTAATTTCTGAATTCCCTGGTGTTCCTGGGTGGTTTATACGGTTCCGTGGCGGAAGGAGACGAGGGTTTCAGTGGACGATGGCAGGTTGAAGTTGACAGAGTCTTATAGGAATCCTATTGATGACAAGAAACTTTTTGTTGGAGGAGTAGAAGGTTCTATATGTTATGGAATATGAAAATATTTCTCACATGTAAATAATATAATTTTAGTGGATGAAGGGTGCTTTTGATGATCGTTGACTTTTATTGAAACAGTAGAAAACTGCGCGCTTTTATAATGAGAATCTAAAATAACTGGAATATATTCCAGCACACAACACAATATCCTATAATTAGTCAGCTGATCACTTAACCTGACTTGTTATCAAAAACTGATTCGTGACATACAATGGTATCAGATACACGACAGTTTTGCGATATCTGTTGACCTTCTGAAGAACCTGCAATGCTGATGAACACGTCTTACACGCTAAATCGTCAGCTGGCCTTAACAACATACGATCAAACGCGAGAGCTTCAAATTCTTCGATCTTATGATTAATCCAAGGTCAAAGTTCCGAAATCTTCAACGACTCCGTTAAACAGTTTCTAAGGCTTCGAGCGATGGACGAACGATGATCCTGGAGAACATCAGGAACGGAAACACAATGGTGAGCCGGACGGAGAACGGAGTCGTTGGAAGTTGTCGGATCTGGCCGCTCAGTATGCCGGTGCGCGTCGGTGGAGGACCCCTGGGAAATTTCTTGACAACGGCTGCCGCGCAACGTGGGAACAATTTGCAAGCCCATGGCGGTTCCGAGCCACGGTTCGTAACATTCCTAAGCTGAACGGTAAACGGTTATTCGGGACGCGTCCTCGTACGTGCATCTACCGCGTATAGAAAGAGAGAGAGAGAGAGAGAGAGAGAGAGAGAGAGAGAGAGACAGGCTTCGTATCCCTCGTGTGACGCCGAAGACGCTGGCTGGAATTCCGGAATTCGTCGGCGAAATTCCATTCCCCGCCAAGCGTCTCGTGCGTTCCGGGCTCGTTCGTCTTTCGCCACGGAAGACGCTTCTCTCTTTTGTCCGCGCCTCGCGTTACGGAACTATGCTGACGTACTCGGAAGAAGAATTCTCCGACAAGGTTCTATTTCTCTCGAAGCTGGTAAAATGGCGCCCCCCTGTCCCTGCTTTGTCGAGTTTCCGCGTGATTGCTGTCAGAAAGATGAGAGGAGATGAGAATCATTTTCGGAAGTTATGATGTCTCGGCTGGACATCAAGGTACTTTAATTTTGGGAGAAAATTGAACACCAGCGCTGGCCTTGGAAGTTTGTTGGAAGAGATTTTGAAGTTTCTTCGTACCACGTTTGTTACGTCCTGATTATGATGCTAACGTGTTGTAACATACGGTAGGAGTAGGAACTTTTCTTAAAGAATTGATCGAGTCAGGATGTTTTTCATACGCGATGGGATAAAGTATGACGCGAAGGATGCATCAATGAGTTTGTTCAGAGTTTATAGTATGATTAAAATAAGAGTTTACAGGTCCAACTCGAGGTGATTTGTTATTGAATTTCGGAAAGAGACTGAAGGGAACAGGGGGCCAGTTTAGATGAGAGAAAGATGAAAAAATCGAAATTCTTTGGAATGGCTATCTTTTGGGTAGTGACGTTATCAATTTGAAAATTGTAGGTTCGAATGTTCTCTTTTACGAAGATTTTCTTCTCCCTATCCTTGTTAACGAAGCAAAACGTGAATTTGTCGATATATTTACATGAACATCGTCCATGGAAATGTATTTCTCTCAGAGTCCTATACATTTCTGATTGTCTTCTTTAACTTCTCGATGCAGGAATTGATAATAACGACGATCGGAACCACGATAGCTAAATTGGAAGGAAATGAGAATAACATGCAATATCGTATAGGTGACAACGACCTTCATGATATCTGACAATTATAGTGATAAATTTTACACGTATAATACCTGGTAAACAAACTCTGTCAGCGATAAATAACCCATTCTTCCAAGAATGTAACCAGTGTTCACGCGATAGATCACATTATCATTCTTGACTCGCATCAGAAATACGATCTTTGATTCGGTGTTATCCGAAGAAAGGAGCAGATTTTAGGCTGACGGTTACGCGTGGATAACGTGCGGGAAACGGAAAAAGAGGTCTGAGATGTCGCCGTTGCCGTTGGCTAGGAGAATTGTAAACGTCGACGTGGCTGACACGCGTATTTCGAGCACGCGGCAACGAAATCCCGTCGGTTCTATTTGTGGGGTGGCACGGTGATGTTTCACATTGACGGGACGACGAGTCTGTACGGTTGTACGCGGTCGCGCACGTTGAATCTTCATAGCCGAGGAAAACTCGCCCCTTTTTGCTATTCGAACGTCTCCCGCTAGACGTTCCGCGAATTTATTCCGGACCCGCGCGATCTATCGCCTGGCATCCTCGTAAATTCTGTTCCCGTCGTAGGGGGAATCACGGCCTGATACGATCCTGTTATCGCGGTGATTAAGCGTTCGTCGTGTCTTTCCCGTTTTCCGTGGTTTTCGCTTCGAATAAAGGTAATATTTACACTGGAATTTAAGTTGGTTGTACGTTTGATAAGATAACATCTTAGGAACATTAAAAAGAATTTTTTTACTGAAGGGCAACGAAGTTTTTGTTTCTTCGGCCCCGTAAAAATATTAGAATCAAAGGAAATATTATGTTTTTAATATTTGATAGTTTTAGCGAAAATTAATTCTCGTCAAACGAGACTGGGTCGTTACTGTAGTGATCAAGCCAAGAATCAAGTGAAAATGTTTTTTATTTTAGAAAATATAAACAGCAATGTAGTTTGATAAAGTAATAATGATAAAATTTAACGTAAAAAGTAACAAACGTGATTATTGACTTAGCCTTCGCCGTTCGATGGTTAGAAAACCGTACTTTGAGTGCATGCAGCGTTTAATTATTTCTGTGATTGAAGATTACTAAAACCATGTTGCGGAAATAATGGCAGGCCGTATGATTCCACAAGATGATTAACTATCGACGTAACTGTCAACTAAACATACTACTATAACAACGTTATCACCGTATTATTTTCACGCTTTGGAAAATCTCATAAAACCTGAACGTTACCTTGTAATCTGAGAATTAACACGAGTGATAAATCTTGGCACGTTTTGAAGCAGACTTGTTTTAACGATTCTTTTTAGAATCATGGCTGCGTTTTTAATTGGAGGAGTATCAAAAGAATCGTCACCTCGCTAAACCTCGAGAGGGGTGTCGACTATTTCTATGGGAATGGGGTTGGAGGCGATTGTTTCAGGAGAGTCGACCAACCAAAGCAATCATATGCTCGTTACCAGGCTCATATGGGAAGCCATGGTGAATTCACCGTTTGTATATCAGTTTGTGTGAGTGACAGATAATGCACACCACCTGCGTGGCCATCGTTTGCGTCTATGCACGCGGTTAGTTCGGTCAAGATGGCGATCGTCAGGCCTCTCGTGCCACGAGCGTGTTCATTATAGCGACCGTGTACCTGTCTTGTTACGCGAAAAATAACGCGTGAATAATAATCTCTCATCGTTGTTACGCGTGAAAGTGCTCTGTCCTTTGAACGTTAATTAAACGGCGTCTCACTGCTATTCTAGCGGTTGTTAAACCAAATTGAACTACGTAGATTTACTCGGCAGATATTATAAATTACAAGTTCCGTATCTTTAATGTTTTGTTAAATGTGTTTTGGCTGTTTAATTATTGCGGATGGAATAGTGATTAAACAATTATGATGATCCAAAGGCAATGCCTTTTAAAATTTTTTAATTTTGATACATGCGAGGAAAGCAACCCTTATGAGTCTGATAAAATATGTTTTGAACCAATTTTTAAGAGGACTGTTAGGTTGGTATAATTTTTTTATCGTTAAAAGCCATTGAAAGATAAGATCTCGTTATAAATGGAACGACATATGAAAAAATAAAATTAATCAATATTTTTTAAAATTCAAGTCTCATAGTTTTTATTATTATACATTTAGATGCGTTACTATAGCCTTATTGTATTTCTTCCTTTAAATCTCTACAAATCGTGAAGACACGATAAAATAGTATTCCTAGTACAGCTTATCCATTTTTATTGACATTCAAGGTAAAAAAATCTCGGACGATCGAGCGAGTATCGGTGCTCTCGAAAGTATAAAACCTCACCTAGCCCTTGACAGACGAACAAATTGCAACGAAACCTCGAAGCACATTTAAAACGACTTGAATGGCGAAATCCACATCGATCACGCGAATAGTCACGCGAACGTTGGGTGGGGTTCTCGAGAAAAGTGGCGGGCCCTTCGTAGCCAATGCGTTGTTACCGTGCCTCGAATTGTTACCGTAATCCGCAACCATTATGGCGGGCGTTCGAAAACCCTCGACCATGTGAACGATCAACTCGAGGAATTCAGGTACACCCACGTGTTTGTTTTGAAGTTCGCGCTCGATTTGCGAGGAATCGCGGTGTCCCAGTTAGATGTTGCTCGATAGGAATTTATGGAAACGATTCAGCGGCCGGATACGAGCGAACACTGGAATGGTTTTCGGGAAATGTCGTCAGTGACGCTGGAAATATGGAAAACGACACGCCGATGCAACTCGAGTAGAAGTTATCAACTTTCGGTGCATCGATCGAATTTTTGTTATCAGAAAGGACTTTGTGGTTTCGTTTGCAATATTTATTGACATTATACAGAATTTATATAATATCAGTACGTCTTTTAACTATAGTATATATTTCTATATACGTAACACGGGAATAACTTAAACTTCGTGTAAGTTTCTCTTAATGATGTAGAAATTTTCTTTTTTAAAAATGTCTACAAGAAGTGGAGTCTAATAATACTTGTATTTTCGCTACCTTTTAAGATAGTTTTACCGTAATGAGATTTCCAAACATAGTTACGATTTAATCTTCTCTTCAGTACACGTGATTAAATGTCAATTGTAATTTCATTTTCTACACCGTACATATCTTATTCATCAATTGACTGTACACAGAATATTACTTAAATTCCTAATTTACATGAACTTTTATTTCTAACCAAATCTACGCCTCTAGTGCGTTCTTCGCATAATAAAAACGTTTACGGCGTACGATCTGCCGATTAATTTAAACACTGGAACCGTCAACCGCTGGCGAAAGTCGAACATAAAAGGCAAATATATCGGCGGCCAGCCGAGAATACGAGGATCCAAAGTTTCGACATCGCGCAGCGATTAAAACAGGCCGACAAACCATCCCCGGGCCATCAGCGCCGGGCAAAATTACTGCGGGGCCATTAAACGAACTTTAGCAGCGGCGTTTCACGAATAATCGTGGCGCGTGCGAAGAAGGTAACGGTGCCGGCTTCATAAATCCGCCGCTTTTTCATCAGCGCACCGCCATCGTAATTTCGTGGGAAGGGTGGATGCGCGCGGGGCGGAAGAAAAATTCGGGCAGATGCTTCCACGACGAGCCTCGCTGAATATGGTGGCCTCCTTCGCGGGTTCCTCGTCCGCTATCGGTTTCGAGAAACTCGCAAGGAAAGCAGAGATGGGGGCCGCCGACAGAAAGGGAAACAACGGCCGAGGGTGTAAGTAACGAGTTCAGAATTTCATTAGCGGACGAGCGGCGAGATTATTTTAAAGAGATACGGAATTACCTGATTAGCGGGGAAAAAGTCATTAACTCAGGCGAAACTAATTAACGCTAGGCCCGAGAGAAGCCGCTGTTGGAGCAAGGGCGAACCTCCGAGACCGCGACAGAACTTTCTCGCTTCTCTTTCTTCGCCCTTTTTCTACTTCGGTTCGTGGATACTTCGAGATACGTAGAGATTGTCCTCGCGATGGAGACTGATTCTCTTGTTCGTAGGTGATATCTAGATGAAAACGAAAGAAGTGATTTATCCACGCGAATGAGTTATTTATATAGTCTTATAATATATTTGACATGTAGATGGAACGTTGATTTAATTCAAATTGACCTGAAGATAATTCCGAACTTTCTTGGTGGTCTGCAGGTCACGATCAGTTAATGTTTCAACGCAACGTATTAACATTTACGATCCCGCGGGAAGGCATGGTCCGTGGAGCACTTCGTCCGAACGCTTGCTTAAAGGGAAACGTGTAACTATGCGTCCATTATCGCAGGTCGGTGTGAATTACGCAAAGCGCGCGGTTTCGTGCGTTTATCGAGAACTAGAATGTTGAAGAACCCTTGTCGTTCCACATGGTATCGTGCCAATAACATCATGATTGTTACATTGTATATAAAAACTCACTGACATCAGACTTAATTTCCTGCTGGTTACTTTACGATTTCCCCATGATTCAGATAATCAGAGGCAACAGCCAGCGGCGTGGCTCACGCCTCGACGATCCAATTAGTGGGAAAACAAACACGTTACGCTTATAATTAGAGTATCGACCGCGACGAGATTTTTCAATCGAGATCTCCTGTTATCTTGAAGGGACTGTATCATTGAAGAAACAATAATGCTCACTCAACGCTTTTATTCGAAGGAACTAGCGCGATAATCGGTCTACTAAGGTAATTATCAAGTTCCAAGCGGATCCTCGCGAGACGAAGCATATCAAGGCGTATTAAAGTACGAGGAAAGACTTCATCGGTTGGACGGGGCGAGAATAAAATTAACCCGCGTACCTGAGTAGACAGCATTATCCTGAGTACGGCGATTCATAACCGTAACAAGATTAGCCGGGCTCAACCCTACCGTCCGGCTTTTATTGTTTACACTTCCCTTCTTATCCTACTTCCGTCAGGACCCTCTTCCTTTTGTCTTCCTTCGTGGTTCCTCGCTGTCTCCGCTCACCAGGGATCCTAGGTGTTCCTCGAATCGAGTTACGAATTAAGAGAAATGATCACGCAGATGATATATAGCAACGTGAACGAAGGTGACTAGAGAATTTAATGTTGGTAGTTTAGAAACGCTTCCTGTACGATCCTCTTGCACGATAATTTACCAAGTAATAATATTGGTAAACTGACAAGTTATAAAAGTTTCTAGATTTCCCTTTTTGAATTTTATAATTTTTCGTCGAATAAGATAATTACAGAATTTGTAATTTGTAAATGAAGTAAAATGAAGCAGTGGGTCGACTATTTACTACCTTTCAGAACCACATTTTTTGACTTTGAGAAAAATTTGTTCTGATCAATTATTCGTATAATAGGAACATACCTATCTCTTCTGATATGTTTGTAAAAAGGACATAATGAAAAAAAATTTCCAATCTTGTTAAAAACAAATAAGTTTATTACGTAGTTAGTTAACAATCTATAAAGCACAATGTTAGGCATACGCAATATCAAAACATAGAAACATAGACAATAGAATAGTCAGCGTATTTAAATGGGAATTTGAACAGGAATGAATGTAATGGTACATACATTCGTATAAATGCAACGAAGTATAATACACGCTAGCTTCATTATATCTCGCTTCCGTCTGTTAATAGTGAAAATATGTAGATCTGTAATGTTCTAATTCCTGGGCGTTAATAAGGTATTCCTGAACTCTTAGCAACGAGTGATTCCAGACGTTCGAACAGTAGTACGCATTGCCAGCAGTTCATTTCCATAAATTGTGATCCATTAACGATGTTGCGTAGTATCTGATGCTAAACGGGAGGAATAATTAATCAGTTGCCTCCTTTTGCCTCTGCTCCTAATTACCAGTCGCATTTTTGAAAAAGGTAAAACAAGAAAGGAGAAGAACGTCGTACATCTTGAAGTTGGGAATTACACGAAAGCTCGCGTTTCTTAACATTCAGCACAACATTCAAGATCTTTCACTAATTATCCCTTAATCACGGTTTAACGAAACTATTGTTTTGCTCCCTTTTTCATGGGATAAATCTGAAACGATCCCACGATCATGTTGAGAAGCATTGTCAAGTTTCAAGTTAAACGCTATCACTTTTTTCTAATAGTAAAATATGTAGTTATTTTTCTGACGATTATAATAATGATGGTATTTGTGATTTACTCTATGAATAGTTTGATCCGAAGTTAAGGAAATGAGCGGAAGACTTTGAAGAGCGTTATGAATTCATTCATTAATGTTTGTTACCCTTTCAAAAAATTCACCATGTTAAAAAGTCATACGATGGTCCTAAATATTCTTGATTCAGATTTTTGTTTACCGTTTTTTCGTTACACTGACGATCTTCCGAAAACTTGTATTTATTAACGATTAAGTACTAATTAAGGAAGCATACGACTAGAAAACAATGTTATTTTAATAGTTAGAAAATACTTGGTAAAAAATCTAAAATGGAAGAATAACAGAACCTACGAAACGATTTAACAAGTGTATTATAAAATGTGTTTTTAAGGAAGAACTATCGAAAGGAGGTCTGGCGAACAATAAGGCACATGTTATACATTCGTATTATCGTTAAATATTTATTCGTTTTGTAACCGTAGACGAAGAAGTATATTGCCCGCCAGTCAGGTTTCGTACTTCTTCGACCAGTCACATCCGTTTCGTATAAATATCTGCTATCTGATCGAAAAACGACTGTTTCCATTGCTTTTGAACGCGTGTAATTCGCTAATTAAATAAAGATACGGGCCACCGCTCGTGCCGGGGAACTGCACAATTTCGCGCCGTATATCGCACTGCTCTGCTTGCACCGATAAAAGCAGCTGCGATAACAGGAGTACGAACATCATGGCTGACACCCGACACAACAGCCGCACGTCCATCGTGATCGCGATTGTCGAGAACGTTGAATCGTTTCCGTGGTTGGTCCTTGTTCCTTTCTTGTCTCTCTTTGTCAGAGCTGGTTTTTGTAGCGAATTAAGACATCCGTGGTTCGCAGGTGTGAAAAAAAGGTGAAGCATACTTTATCAAGGACTTTGAGAGAAATGATTACTTCCTTCGAAACCTACATCCAACCTTAGAAACTCTCGCATTAACGCTCGAACTTGTCTGGGAAAGTTGCGATCCTCGTTTCTTTTTCGTGGTAACGTGGAAATGGATATACAATAATTTGGTCGCTGTTATCACGATCAAAGTCGATGGTGCTTTCATAGACGGGGATCCGCGCAACGCTACCTAATTATACGAGGTCGTAATGAATCGCGGGGCGCTATCAGGAATACGTTCGTTAACGCAACGAAAAGAACCCGCTTCTTCACGCGAGGCAATTATCGCGTTAATAATTTATTCGGCTGAAATATTCATAGATGGTTGTTCGATGCAAAGATGTTAGCTCGAGGCAGTGGAGAACGAGAGACGAGAGAAACAGAGGGTGGGTCTTACCTTCTTCTTTCGCTTTGCCACTCGGTTCGAGGGTTCCACCAGGAACCACCTTTTACCAAGCTAATGCTCGAATAAAATTCCGCGCTGGCCGTAAGGTCAGCTACTGATCATCCCCTCCGGGGGTGTTCGTTAAGCGAGAAATTTTTCGAATCTCTTCGTCGCACCCTCATAAAGTTTGCGACTAAAGCCGGCGACAAAAATCCTCGGAGTTATGGCTGAGCCGTTTTAACGTGCAAAGCATGCAGCTCGTTTTTAGCCGTTCGTGGAAGCTCGAGAGGGTTGTTCTCCATCTCTCCTCTGTTCTAACCCCTGTCTGCTTTCTTCTTTTTTTTTTCTTTGCTCCTGTCTATTTTACGCCGCTCCTCTTTCTACGGAATTCGCTCTCTTTCTCGTGGTCGCCGCCGTTCCTCCCGCGCATGCAATTCCCATGCATATTTGCGCTGTTCTTTACGAGGTACATTTTTTCTCCCTGTCATCGTCTTGCTGGATATTCGGGAAGGGATACTGCAGCAGCCAAGAAACGTACCTTGCTCTACCTTTCATGCTTTTAATCGTAGCGGATCTTACCAGAGAGCGAGTAGTAAAACGTGATGATTATTAGTTGAAACATTGACTGGGAATATTTGATAATCGTAAAGGATTTATTTATATTTTGTGAAATCTCTTTCTAAAACTTTTTCCAAGTCTTTATACTTTGCGAGGTATAATTCTATAAAATCGATATTCAGATTTATAAGCATCCAGATTAAATAACATGTTTCGTACCAAGTAGTGTTTATGTTATTTGACAAAAGTATATCATATATATATATATGATATCACAGAATATATATCACAGAGGCGAATGAAAATATTGTTCGACGTGTTGTTCAAAATGTTAGATATTTACTCAATCAAATATTCTAACGCTGACTTTTCTGGTAGATTTAATATTGCTACAATTTTGCTATTATTATCAGACAATCACTTAACACGCGTTACATGAGCAAGCATAGATTGTTCTCAATTTACTCAATTATTTCAAACATTGATTCTCATGGATTCAGACTACAATATATTATGCGTACAAAAATATATTACGCGGTCATTTTCGTGTCTTTTATTACAAAGACACTTAATCGTGTTCGCTATTAAAGCGAGTAAGAATTTGCGTACTGAGAGGTTAATCACCTGAAAGAGCCAACTCGAGATGATTGATTCTGCACATTGACCATAACGAATACCATTAACAGGAATCACGTTCAACTACGTCGTTCACCATGAATTACTGACTTTGATCCTGAAAATACACGTAGTATATCAACGAACAAGCTCTCTGATGATCCGCATCCCTCATGGTTCACGCGACGGTCGATCGACGGCGACGATGATCGTGATAGTTGAGCGTGATCGTTATGCATCGATGAACTCGAGAATGTAACTTCATCGTGGCTGGCAGGCAGCCGGGCATTCCGGGCTGCGTTCCGAACCGGTTTCGCTTTACAATATAACTTACGACGGCAGAAACGGACGGTCGATAAGCTGATAAACAAATCTGTTCGCTACCGAAGGAACGATTATTCTTCGACCCGGTCACGAGTAGGAGGGAATCGTTACCACGCGAAACTGCCTTTTAATCGCGCCAATTTATTGCCCAGTCGCGTTCCATTTTAATTAATAAAAACGTAGATCCGCTGAAAATGCTTGATATCGAGCGGTAGTTGAAACAGACCGAGAACCAACAAGGGTACAAACAATTTCGTCTGGCCATCCACGTTTGTATCGTAATCCGGCTTTCGTGGCAGGGATTAATTAAAAACGGATTAACCGGTGTCTCGCGAATTCGTGATGTATTCCTGGCTATCGGCAACTACATCCGCTCCATGCCTACGATATAATTTTATATCGCGTTCGTGTAGACGTTAATGTTCGCATTTAGAACCGTACGTTTGTTATGTACGTAATAAATAAGGCAGTTCGTTGCGCGTTGTACGACGAAATTGCCACGACTTAGTGCCTAGATTTTTCGGTTCCCAGTACGACGGTGAAAGCTTGTGGAAAAATGAGCGAGTAATCGAGACGAAGCCGATGCGATTTCTCAAACGATGGTGTTGCGCAAAGTGGAACGAATACCTCGTATAAAACTAGTCGAGAAATATTAAGACTGTTGTTTTATTTGTTCAAATTCCTCCGGACGAAATGTGTTTTCTTTTATTAACAAAATACACGTACCTCGGCGAGAGTATCAATTTTCTCGAGCCCAGATCTTTTCGCAGTCTCGACAGGTATACCGCGGTAGCCAGTACGCCACTAAGTACATAAGAGCGCGAGCCACTGGTGTTGCAAATCGATACGAAAGGAACCGGGGTCGAAGAAACTCGTTACGCCGAAGGGACCACAAAAATCGAGAAAAATCCTTGCGACGAAAGCCGACTACGTCCGGCAGACGGTTAAGGGCCAGTAAATATCAGGCCGCGTCGGCTGCACGGAACACGATGCAAGTTTACGCTCGGTCATATACGAGCCGGCACGTGTAACAGGAAACTTACCTTAACCTCTTCACCCTGCCACACTTATTTCGTGGCTGCAGCCGTTTTCATGGTCTTGGCTAGTAAGCGATTTCGAGAGAGACTACCGGAAGGTACTATACCGCGGGTGTACGAGCCACGTGAGCACTCAGAAATAGAAGCCGCCGCGCTGTCACTGTCAACGCCTAATGAACAATATATATAAGGCGGCGAACAGCCGGCTAAGAATCCAAGATGGCCACCTGCATCCCGAAGGATCGCTAGGGAATCCTGTGATTACATTCCATGCCTCTACCTCTACACGGCTTGCCAGCATCCCCGTCTCGCACGCTTCCTTCGAAACCATCCTCCAACCCGTAAGAGCTCCGGATCTCCCTGGGACGTTATTTCAAGGGAGCCGAGCGTCTTGGATAGTTTTAGAACATCCTCGAGTGACACAGACACAAGGCTACTGGGTTCGCAGGAAGGGAGAGGTTTAATAAGACTCGCCAAGCTCGATTTTACGTACACGTGTAATAGCGAAGAAGTTGTACTTTGATCAGAGATATTTGCTGTGAACAGTGTTTGTTAGAGATTCGGAGTTATTTAGTTCGTTGTTTGTTAGGTGAGGGTTAGGTTTCCTTCATTTCTATGTTTCCGCCTATCATCGAAATTTGTTGTCCTAGGATAGTAAAAAGCTCCAGCTTCGAAATTCCAGTATTTTTCGAGCGCTGTTTTAACTTAATGCTTCTTTATTTTAGAAGAATTTATTCTCATTGAATAAGTCTAAATATTTGGAAATAGGACAATTCGTAAATCTACGTTGTAAAATTCGAGAATTCGTCTTGTTCATCTTTCTTAATTTCTTTTATTTTGTCCCAGAGGTCGAGTAATCAGAAAATAACTTAGTTTTGTTTCACGTATTATCCTCTTTACTACTTCTCAATGAAATATTACCGTCGGTAGCGCTTTCTAATACTCTAATATTCCGCATATTCTCGAATAAAAGATCATTAGTTTTGAATTATACGAATCGACTTTAAACTATCTTAACACTTGAACATTCCAAATTTGAAGTCGTAAAAAGAATTATATAAATATCTGAAATAATATCGTGTTAATTCTTCTTGTTTAATATGTATAACATTCGATAAAAATTTGAGACAAAACAAGTAATTCTGCCGATAGTAAAGATTTCGAAGTGGTATTTAAATGTCAGGGAACAACCTATTTTATTGCATTTTTATCGCACAGTTACATAGAATTATACCTGTCACAGCTGTTCACGAGCGATCGTGGTCTAGCGATAGAAACCTTGCGCACGAACTCTGTGACAGCGTCGGGGTCGAGGATCCATCGATCATCAGGGCATTACGATCATTTCGACGTTTCCGTCCCACGTTATACACGCGGGACAATATATTCCCATGTACCTTATTCGATCACGACTCTCGTCGATCGCAAATCGTACACGTTGATCGCGGCACGTTTAAATATCTAACTATCTGACAGTCTCGACTTTCGAAAAATAATTTCCACTACCAAATCTTAATATAAATACATAAGAATAATACATTTTCGTGTTATCGACCAACTCGTTTTATTAGAAAAATATTAACAAACCTTCGACATTAGCAAGCAATCGTTCAACAAACGACTCTTTTACGACCGGTCGATAAATTTTCATGCGCTATTGAACGCGATGGTTATTGGATCGTAATTATACGCACAGGTTCATACATTCTTTATACTGATGGAAGGTTCGCGGCTGTATAAACGACATAATCCTCTGAAAAACAGTAGATAAGATGTCACATGAGCCTGATAACGATAATCATGCATTAACATAAAATTATTGCGAGTCGAGCTGTTTCTCTAAACTGTCTGGTAATAAACCGTATAACGTAGTATTTAATAGCGAATAAGGAAATTAAGAGCGAAACGGTAAGTCGATATAACCGATTAAAAAGCGTAACAGAGACGTGTATTTTAACGGGGACGCGTTTCACGCTGCGACGAAATAATCGATTTCAATTTTCCATCGAGTGGGAAAGAGTGCGCGTAAGAAACGGTTGTTGCGTAATTTAAGTCGAATCTATTTCACGTTTTATTGACATTGGCGTCGATGCCGATTCCGTAGCCGCGTAACGTTTAATTTAATGAACTGTCAATAACCGACTCAAATCGACAGTCAACCGCGGTTCTTTTTTTTCTTTTTTTCTCCCTCTCTGGCTGGCGGAATCTGCGAACATCGAGCGTTGTTTATGCACCAACGAGAGGTAGATTACATCTGCAATGGAAAAAGATATTCGATGCTGCAAATTACGTGTCAGTGCGAGCAATAATTACTCGTTTGATGAGCATTCGTTCGGAAACGAAAGCGCGCGTTTTATTTCCAGACGATCGAGAATTATTATTTTATCTTCGTTGATTGTTACATCGATATGTTGTAATAAAAGTATCGTTGTTTTGCTCGCTTAATTTAGTCATTCCTTGGTGGGTAATTGATTGGTCGACTACATAGAAGAATTTTCGAAACGAGTTCCATTACGGAAGGCGTTGTTCGATTTACGGGTTCCGCATCGAACGCGCGATATTTAATTTCACGTATATAATAACAAATATAAAGCCAGATCGCGGTTTCGAGTCATCGTTGCCACTGTCACGCATGATGAAGCTTTTCAATTTCACTCAACAGATAACACCGCTATAAATATTTCGTATCGATTAAAACGGAGGAAGGAAAACTGCGATCGAAAAAAAAAAAAAAAAAAAAAAAGAAACGCAGGAAAAAAGAGAGGGAAAAAGAATAAAAAAAATACATTACTCATGATAATCACGGGCGTATCGACGTACCACTTTGCAAATTGCGTTCATAAATATTCATCGATAACGTTGGCCCCGTAACGAAAGCGGGAACCGTCGAAAGCGCACGAAATTTATCGATCAGCCTGCTCGATCTCGAATCGACTCGAGATCGAAATGTTTTATCCCAGCCTTTCTTAATGCCCCCGAGATTAATATCGGGACAGTAGAATGGAGAGAAATTTTCATCGTTGGAATAATTCAGATCGAATAACGTTAATAACTCAATAACCGTATAATTTTGCAAGTCGCAACGCATCGAAATCTTTGGGAGTTAATCGATTAAGCAATTAAAATCCTATTTGTCTCCTGACTCCGGAAATTCTAAAACTCACACAATGATATTTGAAGCGTCTACATTTTTTAATTTTCCAAGGTGTAACGTACTTATCCGTGCGTACAAATCTATAGGAGCTATAATATTCTCCAATTCTAAATTATCAATTAGCAGTTCTATTTTTCTCGGATTTCACAAATTCCGAGGTATAATACTCGAAATATTCGAATCCAATACTCTAATTGAAAATTTTATAACTCTCTAAAAAAAAAAAAAAAAAAAGAAAAAAGAAGGATAGCGTGCCATTCAATGCATACGAATTTACATTAATTTAAATCAATAGCACAGCAGTCGCGAAATACTCCAACTTTAAATCAACGAAGATTAGCATATCGAATCGCTATTTTCTATGCTCCAACTAAACCCAAAGAACTTGAACGCCGGTGCACAGTCTACCAGTTTTCATTCATATCAAAGACGTTGCATTATTGCGTTGACGCGACGGTTGACTTTTGCAAACTGTGAAACCCAACAGCATAGCGAGAGAGAGAGAAAGAGAGAGAGAGAGAGAGGGAGGGAGGGAAGAAAGGAGTGACGAAGAAATGAAAAAAGAAAAAAAATACGTCGATTGCGCAAGGAATCCGTTCGCTGTGGCATCGACTGCATGCGAAAGTCGGTTTCGAACTGTCCGCGCGTTTTACGCAATACTAATTATGCAAACGAGAAAGGAACTCACTGGAAAAATGCACGCCGGGAATAATAATGCTGTCGATCATGCTAATGGCGGAAGTGAAGGCGAGGATAATCGTGGAGGTAATAACAATGGCGTACGCGTCTCGCCGCGACCGCTGACTGAGAGCGTAGAGGTGATAAGGTTGACGTTAATGCATTGCGATCGAAACGGTACACGATCGCAAACAGTTTCGTCGTCTTTTCTAGAGTTTGGCCTGCCGGCGATTTCGTAATTTTGAGCAGACACTGGGGAAATGGTTGTATGGTTGTCGTTAGCTACAACTCCGAGCTGACAGTGACACCATTACCCAGGGAATTGGCGTCGTTAATACGCGCCGCCGCTAAATCATGGAAATATCATCGGCGATATTAATCATCCGACTTTTACGCGATTACCTATACGACTATTTCCGATATTTCTAATCTTTGAAGAGGAATGTGGTTGAATGATGGCAATATCAAGGTAGTTTTTATAGGAAACTCGGAGAAAGATCGTTGCTTGCGTCTTGTCATATATCAGAGGTTATTAAACTGACCGAATACGACGCACGCTTAGGAAGAAAATACGTACGCGGTAAAAAGTGGTAAAATTTTAGCGAGGATATTAGAAACTCTAATTAACCTTCGACCCGAACCATCGAGACCTTGTCGTACGTTGAGTGATTTTTCGAGTGTATGCAATTCTTCCGAAGGCGATAGAAATTGCTGTAGTTTTGCTAAGCTTGGGCTGAAGAGTAGTTCGATTAACGCGATCACGTCGCGAAGCTTCACGTTCAGGAATAAATAAGCACCACGTCCCTTTCGTTCACCGTGGCGTTTATTTTACGTTTTCGAGGTAGACGTTATTAGAAAATTCCGGGCGGCGCGCGACTACGCGAAACAACGCGAACAATTGGCCGAGTTGGTTTTTGCCCGGCGCCCAGATTAAAGTCGACTTTACGAGCGAGCTTCGCGAGGCAGAACAACGGATCCGAGGAAGTTCATCATCATCAAGTCGCGAGGCACGCTGCGTGACCAGTACGGGACACGAACGTAAAGCGAATTTATACCTTTTACGGCTACTGCTCGTTAGGTCCACGATTCAATGACCTTCGTCCCCAGTTTTCTGCCTCGAAGTTGCCTTTCGACGCGGAAAGCTTCATTGCCTTGGTATCAACGTGACCAGATCGCTAGATATTTTTTGAATGATTTGTGGACTTGTACTGTTCACTCTGATAACTAAGTTTGAATATTCATGGGCGTATCCTGAGCTCTATAATGGACGCAAAGCTCCGATAAATATGGATCACCATTATGATGGTTACTAAAGATCGGTGACTTTTATTACCAGAATATTCGTTGAAATAGTAGCGAAGCTTATTAGATTTTTGATATGTTTTTACAGCAAGTAAACCTTAATTCAATAAAGCTTTCGTTTCTCAAATACAATTACCTTAGTTTATGCTAGAAAAGGTAGAATTTACAATATTCCGTACGCTCGTAAGATGTTACGCATCACAATATGTTAATTCATTGCTCCATAATATCGTTACGTATCTTTGGAAATGCAGCGAGATTGCTGGAACGCGTGTACGTGTCAATGGAGAACGCTTAATACGATATAATTCAATAACTTCAAGTGACCGTATTTCAGAAACGTAAGGTTCGTGAATATCGGTTTATTAAAACATGGAACACGTGTAAATCTTTCTATTACAATATATTATCGAATATTATCTGTATATTCCCTTCGACGTTAACTTTTGTACGGTCGCTCACACCGTTTTAAAGGTTCCATTTATATTATATATATGTATATATAACATCATTCTCTCAACTTTTATGTATCTTTTTACAATTTATGGAGTAATTTGTACATGCAACATGAATTTAACCATTATCTAATGCCTAACAACTCGAACATTAGCTTATGTTCTTACCTAAGGAAATTATTCCTAGTAACAAGCTCTTTGTCACTGATCAATTAAATCAGATATTCGCAGATATTTTATGGTTTTCAAAGACAATATTTCCTATTTCAGATTTAACTTGCATATATTTATTAAACTTCTGTATCGCGCGTATATTATTACGTATCTATTATTACAATCATGCAAATAGAGGAATAATGCGACGCTATTAAATTTCCCAAAATAGATATGAAAATTATCTTGCAATGCTTCCTTTACGTGGATAATAGACGTATTTGAGTTAATACAGTACAAGACGATGTCCTTTCTTTTCTCTCTTTTGACAGTAATAACAAAATTCCTATCGGGTAATTTACATAAATAAATTTTATCATAGAAAATGAGATTCGAGGATCGCGTTCATCGATCGACCGCCGACGGAAAAATAGGTTCTTATATAAAAGAATGGTGAGCGTTCTATGAGGTTACGGAGTCTTCGCCGTCGACATGGATAGCCTGCTGGTAGCGGTAATTATTCCCCCTCGCGACTTAAATACAGTAATCTTTGAGTTTCTTCGGCGCGTTGTTTATGGTAATCCACCTGTGCCGCTATAAATATTCCTGCAAATACAAAAATTGCAAGGCTCTCCCGCGCCGCGATCGCGATGGCCGCCGCTCACGCCACAGGAAATCACCTGTGGACGTTAAAAAAGGACGAGGCCCGGTGAAACTCGGTTACGGGACGCGCGCGGCCACCTCACCAGTGAAATATTTTCGACAAGCGCTCGTTAAGGGTTTCGCGCAACTATTTTTGTCTGGTGAACGTATGTGTGTAAAGGATCGACGAGAAACGGAAGTGGATGCTCGACGTTCGATCGTTCCGCGATATTCGATGGCATATGCTAATTATCGGGCTATAATTGGATTTATTGCATTGACACGCGATCACCGGGATCGGTTTCAATTGTAATTTCAAATAAAATTTGCATAGCTTCGAGTGACATTCGAATTTAATTTTGTCGCTTTCGACACATGTAGGTACATTGAACGCCTAGTACAAATCGATCAGAAAGTTGATATTTTCGTCATATTTTGAAAATTATAGCGGAACGTTTATCGATTGTTAATTATCTAATTTTTTTTTGTACAATTGGAACCGTGTACTCTGTTAAATTTAAAGTGCAATGGCAAGCATGTTCATCATTTAAGTTCTATGTTTATTTGTAATAAGTAAAACTTTTAGAATGTGGCTAGGAACACCCTTCTCAATTAAACTTGCTTAACTCAGGCATCTGTATAAAATGAATTGCGTTATCATCTAACTATCGTTATTTAAGATAAGAATAGATTATTTAGACAGAGGTAAAGATTATATTAAAGAGTTGACAGTTAAACTGTAGAGTTAAACAGTATATCTCATACATTTGCAATAATTTGGAAGCGTCCAAGTACTTATAGCCTTCAATATAAATTTAATTTCATATAAGCATTTGATTTTCTTTCTATTTACCTCCATATTTAAAGAACACAGATTAAGGATCAAATTGAATATCATTTACAATTAGATCTTTACGAATCATTACAAACAATTATAAATAATCCATCGTCAAGACCCTATCGTAAACGTATGATCGCTATAGCAGAATCCTCCGATTAATCGTTGGCAACAGAGAATTCCCATCGTCGTTTCTTCCACCGTGGCAACATCCTCTTGCACCACATTCGAGCGCGTGACTGTTAAACTAATCAAGAAGAACGAGCTGCGGGGAGGACGAGTCTCGCGAGCAATGCAAATTACAATTCTCTTTTCATTCGTTCCAGGCACCGATCGTCATTTCGCTTTCCCATTTCGCCCCGGCGGATTCATACTCACGACTCCAATCCGAGACGTCGGTAAATACGTTCGTGCTCGCACGATATTTGCGATAGACAGTCCCTAACGAACAGCCGGGCGAGAAGACAAACGAGTTATTCAGTCGATTATTGTCTCCGCCCACGCCGTGGGCTCGATCCTCTGTCTTCGTTTCTCTGCTTGGCTTTCTGTCTTCTACACGGCTACTCTTTCTCTAGCGTTACCAGGCGTTATCGACCAGCAATGTTAATGTTAGATGAGCGGGGGCACCTGGCGCTCGCGTTGTAGTTATTGTCACGAGTCGCTGAAACTTTAATCGGCTTCCTCACCTGGCTACCTTTCTCCTATTTTCTTGGAAGAACGCGCCCTTCGACCGGCGCGCAGTCGACGCCGCTGTATTTTCACGCGAATATGCAGCCCACAGTGTGTACATTTCATGGCGTAAATTTGGTCTTTGGTGGTCTCGTATTTAGTCCAGAGTGCAAAGATAAAAATCAACTTGTATGGAGGAGAAGTTGTTATTCAGACGCTTGTATAATTATATAATCATGGAATTAAAAGCAGTTAGATATTTATGAACACGAATCAAACAGAATTAAGTTGGTTCTAATTCTTGCAAATGTGAATGTGATATAATTTATTTTGAAATGAAACAACGCGTAAGAAGATAATAAGAGCTCCTTGAATAAAGAAATTATTACATATTGAGAAATTGGCAACCTGAATGGCTAGTTAATATTTGCCAAATGGAACGATAAAACGAAATAATACAATCTATGATTTCATCTATGAGTCTATGAGTAGTACTTAAATGAATTAAAGGAGTTTTCTAGGTTTTACTCAGCTTTTGATCATTGTTTCATGAATTCGTTACTTACACAGATGAACCTACTTACACAATATCTGTTTCCTTGACAGATTCAGTTTCAATTTCTATTCTTACCCATTGTAGTACATTATATCGTGTTATTCAATATTAAAACACAGTATATGCAAACGGAAACTATATCACCAAACGAACTATATTCTCCTGACTATTTTATCATCTCCTAATGTAACTACTCTCTCATTTTCTTAAAAGCTTCTATCTTCTAATAAAATTCTACTTGTAAAAAATTCATAGTAATACTCTCCAGTACTGGATCATCTTAAGCGCATACCATTGCAAGAAACCAACTAAAATATTAAAAGAAACCCACGAAACCACGAAGAACGTTACAAGGAAATCAGCCGTCGAACCAACCCGCAGACTGTCAAATCCAACGATCGAGTTTCTAACTTTATAATTTCACGATGCGTTCCTCCATTGATTACTCTGTTTGTTAATAATCGCGTGATAATTATTAGAATTTCAATTTCTTAATTCCACAATTTAGAAAGCCTTACGTTCGGAGCATACAAATTCAACCTGACTTAAATGAATGTTAAAAACATCATGACATCCTCCGCATCTATATCAGCAGGAACTAGATATATCAAATCGTCATTTTCTACTTTGTCAAACCATTCTGCCAACTGTCAAATCTAATGATCGAGCTTCTTACTTTGTAATTGCTAGATACGTTCTATCGATCGTCGTATTTCTTAATAATGCGCATCGTAATCGCGGATGCACGGAACGCGTGTCAGACGCTAATTATTCTCCGGGATGTCAGACATTCCGATCCAATTACCAGACGCGAGTCGACAATCGGCCTCGATGCCGGTTAAGTAATCGCGCGTATTACCGGTAATTACTGGCCGCTGGTATCGTCGATTTATCGGGCCAGAGTTTTCAGAAGGTACCGCTTAAATTAGCCTTCCGCATAATGAGATAACGCGGGGGTATCATTTGTCTCGATCTCTGGAGGAACCGAGCCGCGATGCAATCAACCGCGTGCGCGCGCGCTTATCGCCGCAGCCGTATCGTGTTCTAGTGAGTTGTTATTGGATTATCCTTCTTCGGCCGAGTTCTTTCGTTCTCTGGTGATTAATAGCCGCTCTTAACGGCGAACAATTCTGTTACGTATATACGTGCGAGACGCTGGACCGTGGCCTGCTGCATCACCCTTATCGAGCATCGTTTCCTTTGCTTCGAAATTTTATTGCGTCGGTTTGCCCTAACAATCGATTGAGGGAATCGTTAGTGAATCGATAGACGATTCGAAAGAGGTTTCGTTTCTTTCTTCTATTTTAAGTACAGTGTGCGTAATTACAACAATTTCTGATTTTGTAATAGAAACGCGATAAGAGCGTTCAAGGAATCTTTATTCTTTGAGTAATTAATCTATGGTTACGCGTGGATGCGTGTTTTGATAAACTGCAGTTCTAATGAATATGAACAGAGGAAATGTACTTATGTATAGACAGATTTTTACGAGTGTATGCATTTTAGTTTACAGATATCTCAATCAGTATCTCAGAACAGACATTCATTATAACCATAGAGCCTTAATCATTTGTACGTGATCAAGATTTAAAAGAAATTCTAGGTATTAAGCTTCTAGATACCTTAATTAATTAGACTTGCTTGATAACAACGTGGAAAAATCGTGATATGGTTTATGAATTAATTGTGAAAAACACGAGTCATGCTTGTGCTACATATCAAAGGCTATAGCTTACCAACACGATTTCGATTCTTGATCTATTCCTGGATCGAGATAAATAGTCATTCCACTTACCGCGCATAGTCACAAATAAAAAATTGTAGACTAATCCACGTTTTACTCTATCTACAAGCAACACGGCGAACTACTACAATCTATATGAAACTATAATCTAACCCAGAGTTTCCTAAATCAACACGTACAGATACGAACAACTTCCTCCGACTCGCAATTCGCTCGTAAACCGGTAACCCTACCGCCGTAAAATTGAAACAAGAAGGCCTCAGCGTTTCACGATCAACCGCATCCCTTTTAGAAACATTACTCAACTCTTCCTTTCGTTTCATCCCTTGATTAAACCTTTCTGAGAAAAGAAAAACACGAAAAAATAACGGACCATCGTGCTCCAATCATTCATTTCGTTGCTGGTTCTCCGCAAAGCTCCGATCTTCCGGTCTGTCTTCGCGACTGCAGGCGCCACCTAACGAGCCATGAGACCGGCAAACAGCATTTTCTCGTGTTTCAGCGCGAACTTTTGACAAGTACGAAGGGAAAAGTAGCATCGAAACGAAAAGTCACGTCCACCGTGAATCCCTCTCTGACTAGACAGCAAATAAAAAGCGTCGTTCTAATAATGTTCGCGA
This sequence comes from Bombus pascuorum, assembly GCF_905332965.1. Taxonomy (NCBI): domain Eukaryota; kingdom Metazoa; phylum Arthropoda; class Insecta; order Hymenoptera; family Apidae; genus Bombus; species Bombus pascuorum. The sequence goes on along the minus strand of NC_083499.1, from coordinate 2,242,413 downwards.
GTTAAGTCGACTCGTTCGCGCGTGTCACATTTTTCCGTTTAATCGTGGCACGTACGCGGTGAAGTGGATGCACGAGGGTGGCGCGATCTCAACCACCGTGTATCTGGTGATACAGTGGCGCGAGAGAATATTTCAGGGGATGGGTGGTGGATGGGGAAGGGTGGGACTGTTGGAGCTGGCGAGAATGTAATTATGAAGCGGAGATCTACGGGAGGAGATAAGGCCCCGCGAGCGTGATGGATGTTTTCAGCGTCTGCTACGCGTCTGCTCCGTATTACTGACTTACGAGCTCGCAACTATGGACACCGTTGTCCTTTTCCCTCTTCTCATCTTTCTCTTTCCATTGCCTCGTTGTGTGTCGCTATTGCTCTTCCACCACCTTCTTCGCTTAACCACCAGTCTCTTCTTCGTCTCTTTTGGCCCGTTTCTTCGTCTCTTTCCTCTTCTTCCTCTTCTTCTGCGGGTCTCTAATGCCGCCGATATACGCCCCGGCAGTCGGCCATTCTATGTAAATCACGTCGTAAAAGACCCGACACCACCACTGGACCTTGAGGAGGACCGTAGGACGTGTAGGGCCTCCTCCAAAGGACGACGTCGTGGCACGACATTAAAACGGACGACCGCTTTGATCGCAGGGGAAATTAGAGTGCCGCGGACTCGATGCCGGGGTGTGTACTTTGAATATCGATTTCTTTTTCGTTCGTTCTCCTGTTATTCTTCTTTCCCTTTCGTCTTTCTTCTCCCTTTTTCTTTCTTTTCGGTACCCGGTTCGTCGCTCCGTCTCTTTCGTTCCCCTGGATCGGCCCCTTTGGCATTGTTGCCTCCTCGATGGTATTGATATTGCGGTCGAAACGCGCGCGAGCACGTTAGAAACCCTGAATGGCGGCCCTTTATTGATAAGCTACACCGTTCGGGCCAGAAGCCGCCGCTGGAAGATTTATGGAAATTGGATATTAATGTTGCATCGGTGGCGTTCCTTACTTCACGGACGATCACGGAATTCTGACATTGTAAAATTGCCACTGTATATGCGTAATTCTTACTGAATTCTCGTAATGTCGACAGCTAGTTGACAAACCAAACGATGGAGGAATCCCGATAGGTTCCTATTAACCGTGTAAAGGTTTCATCTTGTGAGCGAGACACAGAATGACGATGGGAACCGTTAGAGAACTCGTCAGAAAGGTAAATCAAATGCTTTAGACACCGCGGATACGAGAGGTCGGATCGGAAGTTCTAATTATCAGAACTGACAGACGGAAGGAGCGTTTGCGAGAAAGTGTCGGTGTCGATGGATTTCTAGCGGCGAGGATAGGGAGAGTGCGTACAACCCTATTAATCCTAATTTTTCCGCAATCTTCAGGTTACTACAATGAATTAAATCCTACATCTACGATGCATCTAAATCGCATTAATCCTTCTCAACAGTTTCAACAGCAAAGTTCTTTCATCACCGTCAGAGTTTTAGACATGCGTTTCCCGCGAGGAAACAGTGCGGGAACGCATTGCTGGCTATCGAGATTAAGAATCTATCCTGGCCACATCCCCAGAAAGATCGGCCAGAGGGAACGAAATATTCCAGCAGGCAATTGCCGGTCGACGAGGAACCGAGTCTGCCCCACATACGCGCCGCTGTGTGCACCGGACAAGTTCTCCGGGTCCCGCCCAGGTCTGCCGGCCAATAGTCATTAGCTGGGCCCATTAAACCCCCGGACGTGCACGCACGCACGCAGTCCGCGGGGCCACACGGTACACCGTGAGCGGGTACGCGCGTTTGCACGAAGGCGGTTTCGACAGTGGTGCACGAAGGACAGCGCTAGTTTGCTGACAGAAACGATCGACAGGGACGGAAGACAGGAGGGCTGAGCAGAGGAAAGGGGGAAGGGTGTTGTCGGAGTGCAAAGAGAGGGGTGCGCTTGGTCATGGAAGAAGGGTAGGAAATGGAAGAACTGCGAGAAGAAGCGCGAGAGAGAAAGAAAATGGAGAACGAGTCGTGGCGAACAATTTTAGACAGCTGACAATACTATTGAACGATTGTTACAGAGATCTGATAGATTTCTACTTGTGTGTTCTTGTAATAGTAAAATGAAGGAATGTTGCTTGGAATTTTGATTGTTTTCTATATCGGAAGGTTGTTAAAACGGTTGGGTAAAAATAGATTAAAAGTAAATTGGTAAAAAATCTCTCAAATGGTTAATTCAGATGAACTTTTAGTTTTCGTCTTTCGGATTTTTAAATGAAAATGGATCATCAGAAGTTTGAATCGACTTTTGTCCAACTCGTTTGAGTTTCTAAGTTGCAATTGAATTCGTACTGCCATTCTATAGTTTCATTTCATTAAATGACGTTAATCAAGATACCGAATTCTACTTACTAGCCTGCCTTGATTACGAGTTTTCTTCATCTACACACCTAACAAATCATTCATCTGCTGGAAATCTATCAAATCTGAATATCTACATTTTCGTTTCTTTCATGCAACCAGTCACGTTACCTACTTCACCTATCAAGTTTGTGTACAATCGTTTAAATCTATTTAATTAAATTTGCTTCGTATCCGCGAAGCGAAAGTGAGAACAAATCTCAATAACAAAGGGAAAGCTTCACGCTGTGATCAATTAAACAACGCAAAACGAACGAGAAACCGAACTAAAGAATGTTTGAATAGTCTGGGTAAAACCATTTACATCTTGATCTAGGAAAGTTGATTGTATCTACTTCGTATCCGCAGAATAGAACTGAAACAAGATCCACGTGGATAACGAAGAAAAGTCTGCGCGTTGTAATTAATTAAACAAAACAAAACGAACGATAAACTAAACTGAAGGAGTATGTTTGGAAAATGAAGGAGAGAAAGAGAAGACACGGCGAGGGGCACGTTGGAATGGCGTGTTACGTAGCCGTTGGCTCGCGATCGTCCGGCAGTTCCGGCGAGGCGAAACGCCAGCGCGGCGAGCAACTTCATGGTTAGCGGCAGGTCTGGTAGCGTCTCCCGGTGAGAGACGGCGAAAACGGTGGGGGATCGTGTACAGGAGGTAGAGGCGGGCCCGAGAGGCGGCTTTAACGCCCGCCTTCCATCGACTTTATAGCGGCTGATAGCGGACAGCGTAATCAAACGGCACTTGCCGCGACGTCGAGCGTTATCGTGACTCCGCGTACTCGCTCGCTCGCTCGCTCGTGCGCCACCGTTTCTGGCTGCCGTAGGAGCAGGGAAGTGGTGCCCGTCGACGTGTAAAATGAGCATAATAATGGCCGAAACTGAACGCGACCGGAATCGTGTGCCACTGGTCCCCGCTGGTTTACGCCGCGCGTTAAGTTACCACGCTTACGAGCCTCTCGTAACTCCATCGTGTATGGAGCGATCAAGCTTTCGCGTGGTATCGCCAATCTTTACGAGGTTTTACGATCGTTTTGGGGCGTGACTTCTTCGCGTGCTTCTTTCCGACGCTTGTTCGGTTTCTTTTCACTATAGAACCGCGTTTCATGGTCACATGAGAAACGATACTCATGTTCGTACTCTCTGATAATCTTAAACAGCCGCGACGAAAGATCGATACTTTCAATTAAAATTAGAATAGAATTTCAAATAGAATTGTAAGCACTAGGAAGCTCGATAATACACGACACTATTGACACCGTTTGAAGTTTCAACACTGTAAGCACTCGAAACACTTTCACTTTGGTTGAACGTCGTAAAGCTGTTTGATGGATCTTGGTCGCGGGATTCCGCGAATCCTGTGGGATTCAGGCGCGACAGGAAAGACGGTGAAGACACTTCCGTGGCGAGGTACGTCGCCTCCTGGCATCGTGCGAGGAACTGCCGCCAGTCTGCTGCCGGCGTGAAGCAGAAGAGGCAGAGCAACGAGCGGATATTTCAGCTGCCGGCTCCTGCTGAGATGCGGCGATTATGTTTGTCCATTAATATGCGCCGAGACAAGGCAGCTTGGTCCTTTATCCGCTCGTCCGCGGCGCTCAGTGGGTCTCTGGGTCTGCGGGTCTTCTAGGGCCTCCCGGTACGTTCTATCATTTATCACCGGGCTTTCACGCACACTTTTCGTCCTGCCCTCTCGTTCCATGCGAGAACGACCGTTAGTCTTCCACCAGAGACCGGCTTGGAAACGAACGACTCTTCTTTCTGCTGTCTGATCGAGAGTCTTTGACTTCTTCTCGAATGTTTTGGTCGAACGCGAGCAACTTTTATTCTAATCGCCATTGATGGATGTAAATTTGTTTCGTGCAACGTAGTTTTACGTTAAATATTTCTCTTTATTTTAATGCGACGGAAAATAGTTTAGACGACCACTTTGATTTTGATGATTGGTTTGAGAAATTACTTAATTTCTTTTGGCATTTTCAGCCGAATAAAAAAGATTCGTTTAGTTAGCGATGCATCTAGATGCATCTAGTCGTTTCGAATGTTTCTCTATCTTCTGATGTAGTGTTACATGATTCACGCGACAGTTCTATTATTGGTTGCTGTTCGTTCCTAGAAACTCCATCTGTCGTGTAGTACAGCAGAATTCCATTTCTACGTATTTATATATTTGATCGCGAATTCGTATCGTTTGAATGAGAAATCGTATAGTGTTAAGAATGTAACGAATTTCAGTTGTATGAGTTATTTGTCTCTCGACAAATTCGCATAAATAGGCAGCTCATTGTACAGAAAAATCGCAATATCATGAACACACAGTGTACGATTATTTGCAATACAGTTTCTAACAGAACTTATCGAGGAAACTTCCGGGTTGAATACGAGATTCACAGTCTCTAATGGATCAAACTTACTCAGAGTTCAGTAACGAAATCCACCAATAACGATATTACAATAACAAGCGGATAATTCCTTCCGGAAGTGGCACGAGGTATCGCGAAGGCGTCAGGAGCTGTCTCCTTGGATGACGAGCGGATTTCGAGTATCATTCATTATTACAGCGAGTAGCCTGTCGTGACGAGACACGGTTCTCTTCCATTATTCCCTTGCTACGTAGCAATGTATCTCAAGAATTTTTCCGCTTCTCCCTTCCCATCTGCATACATTTTTACCATTTCTGTTCGCATAAATTTCTGATCCCTTCTCACAAAAAGCATCTTCCAATTATGCTTATACAAGGCAATAATTCAACCGTGCGTCTCCTATCATAATAAGGAGGAATAAAAGCTAATATCTTCCCTTTCAAAGTCACTTGGAAACGTCGAATACCAATTTACTCTCGATCCCTTGATTCCTCCTTCCAGCTGGCGGAGCTCCGCCGGACGATTCTATAATTTGGAAAAAAACGAACGCCCACCGAGCGGGACCGGCCGAATCGATCCAATCAACGGGGCCAGTCGGCCGAAATTAGACCCGAGAGGAAGCTCGTCTCCTAACGAGATCCATCGTTCCAGGGTGATCACAATGAACGGAGGCGTCCAGAGTCGCGGCTGTCAGCTATTCGTGAACGAAACCCGGGTTACCAGGATATTAATAACAATTCCTGGTCGGTTCCACGGCTGGGTCCGGCCAGTGATTTAGTAACTCGTCGGTTAACTCGTTCCTTTTTTCCCCTTCCTCGGATACGGATAGAACGGCGGGGCTCCAAGAACACCGCGTCAATATGTTAATCCACGGAATATAATCCCCTCGATACGAAAGAGGGACCGAGGTTATTAAAGCTCCCGAAGGTCCTGTCCTTGTCCACTGGAACACGTTATATACCCGGTACGTCGTCGTAAATATGAAATATCGAAGCCCGGATCCACGAATCGTCGGTTTCGTTCTGGGCCACGAGATCGTCCAGGGCGACGATGATCGTTTCTAACGTCTCCACCTCCTGCGTTTTTGGCTATCGTTCTCCTTCTTTCTTCTACGCATGCTCCTCCATCCCTTTTGCCACTCTACGCTGTTGCAACGTGACTTCCATTCGACTCCTATGCCAATTAAAAATCTTCCTTTCGGCGATTTTACGAGAGAACCAGAGAGAAGTTCTCGAGCCTAGCGAGACCGTGGGATCGAAGCACGAACGGATCCTCTTCTTCTCTATGCTTCTATGGAATTACCGTCGGGGACGAGGAAATAATGCCCTCCACGTTCTCTTGTTGCACCACGATCGGCTGGAACTCGAGGACTTTTGTCCTCGTTAATTCCAGCCCGGGTTTCGCCGGTCCTTCCTACGAGCGAGCTAGCGGCTTGGAAAAATACTTGCGGACGGTTTTTGGACGGTGAAGGGGTGCAACATCGTGCAGGATTATGGTCTAGGAATATTAATGGAAAGGAATTTGGTCGCTGAGTTTTTCGGGAAATTATTAGGGATATACCACGGCTTGAAACTTGTTTAAATTTTAGATTAGCCTTAGTTAAAGATTAATGCGAGCTAGGTGGTTTAGTTCGAGGGGTGATTTTATTACTTCGTAAATGATAATTTGTAATAAAAATGAAAATATATTTTTTTAACAGAATGATAAGGGTTGGAAATGTTTATACGTAAGATGGTTCTTTCTAATTAGCTACAACTTTCTTCGTTGGTTACGACTTAGCAGTGATATCTCATTGAACGACAAAAATTCAGAGGATCGAATCGAGTTTCTGTCTTCCATTAAGTGATTCGCTGCGATATAAATGAAAGTACAGCCCGACTCGTATTTCTCGTGGCGCAGCGAAAGAGAGAGAGGTCAGGTACGAAATCGAATTAAATCTGTGCCATTAGCGGCAGTATTTCCCGCGTGTTCTTCTGTCCATTCACGATCGTAATCGGGGATTAAACAAGAACGAAGCTCGCGATATCTGGCTATTTTATGCATTGATCGCGATAAATTGCGCCCGATGTAATTGCACCCTTTTCTTCCATCCTCGTCTCCTCGTTTCGACTGTTAGAGACGGTCGAAGAAAGAAGCGAAGCCGGTCGAAAAAAAGTCAGGAAGTGGAAGAAGGAGAAAAAGAAGGAGAAGTAAGGAAAAGAATTGCAGCGAATGGAAGAAAAAGATTGCGATAAATTGAAGTGCAAGAGGAATTTGAAGCTCGCCGAAGAAAAAACTGAAGCAGATTCGGTGGCAGAAGAAGCGATAAATTAAAACGTGGTAGGAATTTGAAGCTTGTACAGGAGGGGGTTCAGCAAACGGTAGTAAGTAAAGAATTAAATGGCGAAGTACGGGCAGAATTACGGTACAGGGAGAACAGTAGGAATTTGTAACAAATTGATGTACAGGAAGAATTTGAAACCTCTGAGTAAGGAGTAGAAGGAGCCACTGTAACAGGTACTGAAGAAGTACATTAAATTTTGTATTTCTTTTTATATTCCGGGCCCTTTCTAATGCTCTGCAGCGCTTTAGCAAAGAAAAAGAGGCATTTCTCTAAACGTTTTTCAATATGCATGGAAACTTCACTTGGAAACAAACTTGCATTTTTTAAAATTTATTACCATTGTCATTGGAAGTTTCAATCAGAAGTATTAAGCGACAAATGTAAATTTAAAACTGGCAGTAGCAGCAAAGAAACTTTCTTAATTTCTATAGATAAGAGTTGATATTCTTCCCAAGAGAAAAGGTATAGATTCGGGGGATGATGGCGACTGCGTGATCACTGGTGCATTCGTCAATCATGCAAAGATCGAAAATATGAAAATCGGAAGAAAATGAGATTTTTCCGTGAAGCAGCCGCTAATTTCGCGTGCCGCGCAATAAAAGCGTCGTCGAGTGTATCTCACGAAGCAAGCACGGTTATTTATCGTTCTGGAAATTGCGGAGTGCTTCTGCAGAGTTAATATCGTCAGAATATAATTCTATCTTTATAATGACGACGATCTTTTCTCGCGGGCGAGTCCAGGCATATTACCGGTAGTTTATTCTCCACCCGGGAAATTTACACCCTCTGTGTCCCTATGGTGCTCGGTTCTCCGTTGGAATTTTCGGTAAACAGCTTCTTGTTACATTTTAATTATTCTTCGCCCCTTTATCGCTCCACTTCCTGCGTCGTGTTGTACAAATAGGTACCGCGTTTCTTGTAGCTTGAAACAGGGAACTCATTGTGCTTTGCCTCGCTCGAAATATTTTCTGAATATTCTATTCGCGATTGCGAACAAGTATCAAATTATTTTCCCGTTTTCCTCGCACTTTAGACCATTAGATCAACACTTTGCCTTATGAATCTTTCTATGGCTACATACGTCAACGTTAACTATTTACTATGCAATTTTTTACTATACAATGTTTTATACAACACGTATTATTTACAATCGTCGTAATATAATCTCGCTGCTCGTCCAACAACGTAAATTATCTATAGTATTCGAAGAAGAATCTTAGCGTATAATTGTAACGAGAAATTCTTTCGGAAAAACAACTCTTTCTTTCGTATGTTGTTCAAACTTAAGAACCTTTTTAACGACAGAAGAGAACACGAAGGAAATTAAAACGGAATTAAAATTGAACTGTCAGACAAGTATATCCTATTTCCTATTCGACGTACATATCGCAAATGTGACTCTACATTCTGCGTTATAAGACGAAGGATTAATCGATAAATTTCTATGTAGAGAAAATTAGAGATCTACACAATACAAGAATAGAGACAAGAATCTCTACTAAAAACTACTTTTTACAAAACAATGTTAAACCCTTTAACACTATTGAATTTTAACAGTTCAACAAATAACCACTAAAACTCCCACGAAAGCATCGAAAACTTGCACCTCGTCGTCGAATTAAACAAATGAGAGACCTATATGGGAGGAATGTCCGAGCATCCCCGCGAGACAATTCCACCACCCGACAAAGAGTAACCATCTAACGTGGCGAAACAAGCATGTTCGCGATCCCTTAACGAGAAGCTCGTTCCTGGAGTTTACCCTGGAGCCAGCGTCCGTTCTCCGCTGGCACGATTTTATCTTCGAATTCCGTAACTCGATAAACAACGTCGAGATGTCACGGCAGGTCCCGTGCGCTTCTTCTGTTCGAAAGCAGGGCCTCGTGCAGCCCCGTGTCTCGTAAAGATCCCTCTTTATAGCCGCCCCTCTCGTTTCCAGACCGCTTTTATAATTTCCTTTTTGAAAAATCTCCGAGTGGAGCCAACGGCCAGCGCTGCGCCGCGCCTCCTGCCCCTTTTTCTTTTTCTCTGCCTGTTCCTTTTTTTCTTATTTTTTCTTTTTTTCTTTACATTGTTATTTCACGTTCACCATCTCTGCGTTCCGTCGATTCACGATCCCGAGCTTCCTCGTTTCTCCAACGAACGAAGATTTCATTTTTTCGTCTTTCCTTCATGGAGGATCTGTATGAGAGAAAGAAACAAAAAGAGAAACGGCGCATAGAATACGTTCTTTCAATCGAGGATTCCCCTCCATTCACGAGATGCTCGAACCGCAGTTCCTCGTCGCGTCGTTCGTCCTACACTGTCGCGATCGTATTAAGATGCGAATTCGGAGACGGCTAGCCTCGTTGATCCGAATTTATTGCGACCGATCCTCGCGGATAAATTCCAGTCTTATCGGTCGTACTCCTTGCTTCTTCGTCTCGGCGGAGGAAACTTCGTTTCTTACTATTTTCTTCGTCCTAGACTTCGTTTTGTGTTCCTCCGGCGTAGATTTCTGTTCGTTCTCTATTGGCTTGTCATCGATATCTTGTTTCCATTTGCCTTCTCCTTTTAATACCAGTATTGCAGTTCTTGAGAGGTGTTTCTCGACTTTAGTTCGAGGCTTTTCATTCTGGAACCATATTGTGTATCCACTATCTAACGTGTTCGATTTATATATTTATATCGGTAATTATAATTACGATGAAAATTGATAGTATATAATTGTGTCTCTATTTCAGATGTTCGATATCATGTAATGTGACGTGTGTAATGTGAATATGTTTAAGATTTAGGTTTTAATTTCAAGCTACAAAACTCAGTCGCATACAATTGTAGTTTCGAATAAAAATATGTTATAATACGTATAAAAATGGGTACAAAAAACAAAATATGGTCTGTGGTGACTATTTTGTTCCGATTCTCTATGTTAAATAAAAATTAACGTATTGGATGAAAGACCTCAATATTCCACTTGTCAGTGTTAGAACGACCTGTCCTTAGTAACTAAAGAAGCAAACAAATCTGAAATTTTTAACAATCTTAAATATTAACCGATTAACTTTCATTAGTACTTGACAAAAGCAAAAGATAATTCTTCCATCAATTACAGACTCATCTTTGCTTAACACCTAGTATAATTTGATTTGTCGTAATCCCAGGCGATTTCTTACTGCTCATACGAGACATAACTCTCGGTTAATCCCATTCGAAGTCCGATCTGAAGTGTTCTCGCGAACAGAAACGTTGAACGTTGCCTCTTTCTCCTGGGAATTTACGTCGCGTTACTCCCAGCGATTAACGAAGAGGTACCCCAAGCAGCAACGACGCGTACAAATTGCAAGCAGCAACATTATAATAATTCCTCCCACCGTGATACCGGGAACTTCGAGTCCATAAACACGCAAGAGACCTGAATTTATCGAACGATCGCTCGAAACGCTTCTGCATTCTTCGTCCGCTTGAATTCCGCGATTTAACCGCGTGACCCACCGCCACGAGAACGCTCGTCTCATCCTTCGCTTATTTCTCCGCGTTAATCCGCGATCGAGACGCGATCCACTCGCGGAGAACCCACGCGTCGACGTCAGGATCCGAGTCGATTGCAATTTCGAAATATCAATGAAAGAACGAAAAGAGAGTAAAGTGTACATATTTATAAGTATTTATAAGTATTTGTGCATCTCCTTATCTATTATAAAATTTGATGACTCATCGAAATTATCAAAGGAACGACCAGAAAATAAGAACTTTTTGCTTATGCAAGATGATGATTCACAGTTCAAATTTGCAGATATTATCTGCAAGAATTACAAGGGGAAAAAATAAACGAAGATTGATCTATGTATTCGCCTTGGAATTTTTTATAACTGAATTCCAGAATTTTACAGAATAACTGATAAGATTTGGAATAAATTATATGGAAAATTGATAGCAAAATGTGCCTAAATTGGAAGGTGATTTGTAAAATCGTTTACTGTAGAATTAATAATATAAATATAAAAAGCGAGAAAAATACTTCATTTTATTACACGTGATTCATCAGATTGTCATTACAATACTAAAGATACTTACAATCTTAAGTTTCAAATAAGACGATAATTCTTTAAGAATGTAACAATTTTTTGATGATTACATAAATTTATTTTCTTTCCTTTAAGTGTTGTGATATCTATGAATGAAATTTGTTCACGAGGAGAATCGATCTTTCGGTGACGATAAATAATTACTCGGAATGAGGTTCCTTCAGGCAAATTTCGTTCATGGTAATGTGCGATGCTTGTATGGTTTTTAGCGCGGGAATGATTTTTAATAAGCACCGAGGTAGTTTGATTAATAAACGTCGATTACGGTTCGTACAGCGGCCAAGATCGTCGGCATGTATCGCGGCCAGCTTTTGATTTACAGGCGAATTTTAGCTTTAATGCCTCATGTTGAACCGTTCTCCTCGCGATGATGCATACGTCGTTTGGTTAATAAACCGTTTCACCGAGCAAGGAATCGTTTTTCGGGAAAAAATGAACGAGATCTTTCTTGATAGCGTGCCCGTATTTAGGTGGAGTAATGTACCTAAAGAGGATTAAGCATGCTAGAAGTAAACATTGAAACTTTCCTTTGATGTTAAAATAATTAGAGGAAAACTATTTCCAAGAAATGAGAAGAAACTCACGAAATTAGTACCAAGAAAATTAAAATTCTCCACTTAGATTTCGTTTAATGTTAATACGTAAAGAAAAAGAATTTTTAAGGATGTTTAAAGGAAATTTAAGCATTTAAATTCAGATAAGTAATAATCGTCTACTCGGGCTTCATTTAACGTTAATTATTAAAGAAGAAGAATTTTTTAGAATTTTTAGAAAGAATTTAAGAAATTAACATCAAGAAAATAAAAATTCTCTGTTGCTAAAAATGAAGTATTTTCGTGGGTTTTTAGAGGTAGCCGAAGAAACTAAGACGAGAAAAATAATAATTAATCAGTTGTCTGTATAATTGGCAGGAATATCCATGGACATTATTCTCGAAGGATCTCGATTGAAGCGCCCGGTTTTTCACCCTGTCTGTTTCTCTTTTTTCCAATCGATTCTTTGCATCGCCAACTCATTATACACGAAATTTAGTCCTTCAAATTTGTTTCCTTGTACTCAATTCGATGATCGAGCTTCGCTCTCGCCAGTTACACGTAATCGTGCTCGAATTCGCCGGTGAGCACGCATTCGACCGCAATTTGCATAATTCACGTATCAACGATCTCGCTTTATTGCAGCAAAGAGAGAGAAGAAAGAAGCGACGTGAAAAGGAGAAAAAAAGATCGAAAGGCTTGATACTCGAGGTTATTATTCCGTCTGAACGAGAATCCTGAAAGAACGTGCGGGCAAATATTTAAAGCGCGGTAATATTCCGCGCGGCGCACGCACGAAATCGCACGAGGAATAATAAAAAGGGACGTGTTCCGATGTTTTCCATTTTGAAAACATCTGTATATATACTGGCTCGTTAGTGATGTACCTGGACGAAATTTCAGTTAAATTGGAGTCGATCCGCTAGTCGTTCGTGAACACAAGGCGTGGTCCATGTGGAAATCTCGATTTTCGAGATGGTTATTCGTGTCTTGTTAATTTTTTCGTCACCATTTCGTATGAATTTTTTCCTATTACTTTCTACAACTATGTGATTAAATTTTTACTTCGTACCAAAGTCGTACATCAAGTGTGCAATGACAATATGAATTTCGCTATTCTTTCTATTCGGATGTTTCTATAGCAGAGTCATTTAAATCCTCGTTCTTCTTAAAAACTCTAATCCTTCGCTTCTGTTCGCTATTAACATATGCTGTTCAGAAATTTTTGCCTCAAAAATTTCCTCCGTGGCATCAATGTTATCTCTTACATAGTTTTAGCAAGCTCGAAAGATTAAACGTATACAATCAAAGGATATCAAGCAATAAGAGCACTGCTCCGATATTTGAATTGCATTTATTCGAAGAGAAAGAAAGGTATATATTCAAAGGTGCAAAGCTTTATACTATGAATAATATTATAACTAACTATGAATTTATAGTACGTTTGAAAAAGTGATTTGATTCCCCAAGAGTTGGTTTCTGTTTGTTGATTCAAATTACTGGAAAATAGGGTTTCCTTCTTATCGCAGCAGTCCTTTATATTCAATTATATTGTGCATTCTCATCCAGTACAGTATCACCAATACTTCCAAAAACTCGTAATCAACCGCATCCTTACGTAATATCGGAATCAATTAAGCGGGAATCCGTGGTTGCATCACTTGATCGTGGCCGTTCCCAAAATCGTTCGTATCGTCGACAGCGGTGCATGTTGCATCGTTTACACAGCCTCACGCTTGCTACACGTGCACGTGATCGAGCACGGAGCGCACGTCAGTTGATTTAGTGTCAGATTGGTCACGGGTTGTCGCCTCACCCTCCGACCTGCAGGTTCTCTCGCTTTCTTTCCGCTGCAAGCCGCAGCCTCCTTCTCCGACTAGGCCCGACACCCGCAATATTTTTTCGATTTTTCCCTATCCTCTTTTTCTTCTTGCTCTTCCTCTCGTTGGCTTCTTTTAGTTCCTTTCTCGGGCAGTTCGTAAGGGCGCAGCCCGGGATCTTTGATCACCCCGCCGACCATCGAGAGCGACCTGATCATCCGCGGTCTCGCGTCGAAAAGAAACCGATCCCCCGACGCGTCTTCTTCCTTTTCTTCCATCTCTTCTTCGAGCTTGACTTCTTCTTCTTCTTTCTGGCCTCTCGTACAGCTCGAAGGAGGCCTCGGATCATTAGTCGAACTTTCTGCTTCGTCAGAGGATCCGGCGACGGAATTTTTTGAATTGTCCGCGACTTTTGTTTCCATGGTTGACTGGGTATTTTGTGAAAATCGTACACTGCAACTATGGACGAGGTATATTTTGTATTAATAATTATCTCATTAGAACCTGAATAGAAATCTGTTTCATAATATCATTATGCAAGTGTAATAGACAACTGGTAAAACGATTAGGCTCTTTTCTGATAAATCCGGCAGAATCATAAGAATTAACACTGTATATTCAGCGAAAGTTCCATTATTTATTCAAATAATACCAAGTAGCAACGCATGACGTTGAACGATAAAGAATACTTCTTTTGTTTCTGCAACGTACCCGCTGATCATCTTTCCTTTACTACTTTACTTTATTTTAGGTATTTTGAGTATTGTTGCACATCCTGTAAGTAAATTATATATTACAATTTCCCATAAACACGTTTAAAGTTACTACTTACAATCATGAAAATTTATCGCATAGAATTGGCAGCTTATAATTTACGAAGTCTCATTAATTGAGTTCTGCAGTAGGAGACAGGAAACCATCAGAAATTCCCAGGAAAGGTCAAGTTACAAGAACAGTAGCATGATGTTGGTGCCGAACCCTCGTTACAAGGGCCATAATCACGCGTGTTTCCAAGTGACACCGACGATATAACAAGCGTTCGGTGACTTTTATTCTCGCTCGCGCGAGAACATCGTAATCTTCGGGGCCGGAAAGTTTGTTCCGTCGCGTGGCCTACCATTATCGCGATTAAACGGTCGAAAACGTTCGTAACTGCTCGCACGCTGCAATTTCGTGGTGCACAGCTGTGATCCGTTCACGGACAGACTGCTCGTGCCGTGTTCACCACCCCGTTTGCCCTCGTCCGCTCTCTCTTTCTCCTTTTTCCCATCGACCGAGGCCCGTTTCTCTTACTGCCTCCTAATGCCTAGGTGTGGAAATGACTTGTGGGATCGGCTGGTAGCGGAATGGCAGAAAAGTAGTACTTTCGAGACGATACCCTAAATCATGGAATCGAGGGAGAACCGTGCAACCGGTTTAGCGTCGGAACAGATCGTTCTACTCTATTTTTTTAAACTCTTTTCCGTTCGTCGAGATTGCGACGATGTTAAGATGGTGTCTTGTACATTGATAAGAGAAATCAATGTACCGAGCGTTTGACACGGTAATTCGAACTGGTTGCTAACTAGATATCAGTGGAAGTCATTTGAGACACGTGAAAAATGATTTACTGCTTATGAAAATGCATTCTACGAGATTAGATGTATAGAATTTTGATAGTATATCGAAAGAGCAGAAAATCCAAGAGTGTCTTGATATTCATAAGAATTGTACATTCCTGAATATAAAATCGATGAAAGTCATGAAACACATTGCACAAGTAAAAAATCGTAAAATGTATCCTTCATGGAAATTTCTGATTTTCAAATAAAATCTGCGAAACCGAGGTAATTCGTTCTGAAAACAAAGAATCAAGAACTGAATACGGTAGAGTAGAAACTCACGAGCAGAACGGAGAGCGAACGGGAAGCGTTCGAAGCAGAGCGAAAATGGGAAAGGCAGAAAACCGTAGAGAAAGGAGAGCGTGTTTGATTTTTTCATTAGAAACCTGGTAAAGTCTACTTTTTCGAACGTTAAGGATTATCACAAGTACCACAATTAGCGTTCGTGCTTGAGTAAAAATGTCCAGTTACATGCTGTAATACTTTGTATAGTTTGTATACTGCTTCGTATAAAGAAAAGCAGGAACAAAAGCTAATGAACGTTAGGTAGCCAGGTAAAAGGTATTCACGTATTTTGATTAATTAAAGAGACGTGCGATGCTGAGCATACGCTTTGAATACGGCTTTTTTCGTGGGCGGGCAAACGCAAGCGTCGAGACTGAATGGCTGATGAATTTTTGAAAAGCGAGAAACGCGGCTAACGGTTTGGATGGGTCGTTTAAATGCGAATGCGGGAAAGATGAAAAGGAAATACGCCGCCGCGTTCGTCCCCCATTTGATCAAATAAATACCTCGAAGCTAAAAGTTGAAATAAAAATTGAAATAAAAATTCCACCTCTGTCGGAATTTTTAATATGAGAACGCAGATGATATTCAATTATAGAATTCGTAAAAACTCGCGACAATCTCAAAATTTAATTATTCAATTTACAAGGCACGAAAGAGTGATTGTCGGGCAGAGTGGATATTCGAAGTGTAGCAAAATGAGCGAGAGACGTCGATGAATGAAAAGGAATTTTTTAACCTGGCGTTTTGTTAATTGTAATTATGTCTAGGTAGGTGGCTAGGGGCGAACGTTAACGAAAAACGTCTGGGTCACGGTGGGGAATAAAATGAGAAGAAGGGGGATGACGGCATGACGGACAGGAGGCGTTTCAGGGCGGAGAAGGCGTTTCCTCTCGTGTTCACTCGTTCACCGGCTGTTCCACCGTTTCCTTTTTTTCTCGATCCGTCGAACCTACCGCTAACTTCACTTCCTTTTTTCCCAGAAGAAACGAGAGATAATCGAACGTGTCCAGCTCGTAATCAACCCTTAAATCTTCGTTCGAAAAGCCACGAACATCGTTCTCGTTCGAGCATATCGTTCAGTGCTCGTCAAAATAAACGAAACCGTAACGATGATACGTCGACGAATCTGTCGATCGTGAACTAGCTGGATCGTTCGTGATTCGTTCCATCGTCCATCATAATAGGTCAACCAGAAAAGTAAACGTCGTAACGACAATCTGGCAGAAGTTCCCGTGAAATAACGGTCCGCTCGCGAATGAAGGATGGATGGGCCGCAGTCGGAGATCGCGTGACAAATTATCAATAACTCGAACCGTGAGTCTAGCAAAAAGACACTCGGGCAAGAAGCGAGCGAGGAAAAGGAAGACTAATGACGAGATTGATGTCGGCCGTGGTTGTACGAGCGTTGTAAAAGAGTGGCCGACGACAAGCGACGACGACCGGCTGAAAAGGATCCCCGTATCACCTTGCCAAACAACTGTATATCATTTCGTGGTTCCGTCGCGGGAGGACCGAAAAAATCGCTTCTCGCGCTCTATTTCCCGTCTGGATCTATTTTAGGGATTGTATTAAGAGCTCCGAGCCGACGTATCGATTTAACACTGTATTTTTCAAAGAAGCTGCTCCTAGAAATTGGTCGAGTACAAAATACACTATAAAGATTTTAACGGAAAATACACGCAAGACAAAGACAAAAGATAAGACGTAATATGTGAAAAAAAAACAGAAGAATTTCTACGACGCGTACTTAACATCGGCATTTAATGGAAACAAAACTGAACGGCCAATTTTTCTTAATTTACGCGCCTTGTATCAATTTTGAGATTTGACAAATCGCTTCGAGCAAGTCTAATTTCGTTCGGAAGACGCTTGTTCGACCAGTAAACTGGAAATGCTAGAAGAAACGGGAAGATGAATGCAAATCTCCGATTCGACGTAGATAATACGAAATCGTTTTGAAACGGCGAAGCTCGAGAGCGTAAGAGGCACTTAAGGCTGGCTCGGTTAGAGTTTCACTTAAACGAGGAGTTTATCCGAAACGAGCTCGTTTCGCGGATTAAAGCGTAACGCCGCGGACGGAACTGTCTGCGGGGCCGCGAACAGATGGCAGAAGACGAGGCAGTCCGCCACCAAATTGGCCGGTAAACGTAACAGGCCGCCATGCACAGCGCGTATAATGAGTATGCACGGACCGTGAAATAATAAGGCCGCTTACATGGATGCGGAACGCCGCGCGTTCCCGCGAGAAACACGTCTGTGCGCGTGCTGCAATTCGACGAAGATTTATATGCGATGCTCGCGGGAGAATGGTCAAGAATGTCTGTGGTCCAGATTTCAATCGTGTCCTGCTAAATAACGAGAATCGTTTAGGGAAAGGTAATAAATCATTGGAGGGAAGAGTTCTCAACGTTTCTATGGAACTCGGGGATGAGTATTTGATCGAATAGTAGGTATATTCCGAAGGCCGTGCAATGGAATAATTTATCGTCGATGATTTTTATCGCGAGAAGGTTTCACTTTTCTGTTGAAGTAGCTTTTTTCAGAAGAATGTGCGTGTAAGTCAGAGTGACTTTTTTCAAAGGAAGGTGGAAGTCTACGGCTGCGGTTGAGATGGATGCGTGTTTCGACGAACAGTCAAAAGACGACAAAGAATTGTAGGAAATAAGAAAAAATCGACTTACTGGGGGAAGTTCGTGGAGTCGTTATTTATTATTTAATATTTACTATCGCGAAGATATTAGACGATCGAAGTTATCGTGCTCCGTCCTCAACAACACTTGTTCGACTACGACTAAACAAAACCGGATCAAACTCCGCAATTTACGGGCATTCCCTTTTTCTCTCATTAAATCCTACACGAAAGAAAGCTTGTAAAAAGGAAAGGGGAAGAACCGCGAAAGGAAGCTCGCGTACCTCGACGCCAATACTCCGGCTCCTAAATACTAATCACTGAGCCGGAGGCTCCACTCGAGGGAAGAAGTAACGGTGCGAGAGAAGATGGCGAAGAGGAGGAAGGAGTGGAAAATGAAGCGGGAGCACCTTCTCGTAAAGCAACGGAGAAAAGAGCAGGATGATGGAAGAGGAGAGGAGAAGGCAGCAACAACAGCAGCACGGGCCAGCAGTTGGTGCTCGGCTGTATTTTAATTATACCGCAGGCTGCGCGAGAGCCTCATCCAATCTCGTTGGCCCTCTTTGTTTCTTTCTCTGTCCATCTTTCGTTCTCCACCTCTGCGCCTTCGTCGGCCTCCTCTGGTTTCGCAGGCCAGCCGTGGTACACCACCGAAATGCGAACAAACAAAAGCAGAAGAACCGAGGACGGCCCACCGGCTTCAGCCCCTTCAACCACGCTCGTCTCGCTTGTAGCCTCTGATGATCGTTACTAGTATTTCCTTCCTTCTCCTTTTGGATAAGAAACAAGATACCTTTTTATGCAGAGAGAACTACTAGAAAAGAGGACGAATATCAGAACGGGGAAGGAAGGGTGGATGATGGCTTGGAGAAACGACGAAGCAGATAGTAAAAGTCAAGCTCGATGGGCGGTGATGAGTAGTTTAGATCCTTTTACTATTAGGGACACCGAGAAGTGGAGAGTCCTAAATACTTCGAGACTACTTCCGTAGAAGAAATCTAAAATTCGATACTCCCGCGAAATTAAAGACTTGCGTTCTTAGAAACGAGGAATTGGAAGATAACAAATTGGAAAGCTAAGGATTACAGTGCACGAGTATTCTGATAAACTGTCTTTCTGACGAATCTGAAGACTGAAAAACCACACCGTTTGCGCAATTGCCTAATACATTCTTTGAAATTCAACTGTGCTTTATTTGCATTAGGGTAGGATGGATAGAATTCTTTAACTTGGAATCTCAAGCTTCCGAAACTCGCTCTCATGAATCACAGTTCTACTTAGAAATCGTAGTAGTATCAAGAAATTACAACGAAAGCTACGTAACCGTTTAACAAGCGAGTGTGCTACGGCGAATTTAAAACATCTTTGATGTTCTGTGGCCGAAACGCAATAAGGGATCATCGATCCGTTGCAAGGTAGAAAAAGAAACCGATATACCAATCCCCTTATGCATCCGAAAATTTTTCATTGTCGCGAGAGCTTGCTCTGGCTGCTCGGTTCATTACGCATAACGAAGCGATGGCTCATATCGATGCAAAGAGCACGCGGCTGGCCGCGTGGATACGCTTCACGCCGGCAGATTACAAATTACGATACCAACCGTCTCTTTCGTCTCCTGCACTCCTTCACCCTCCTCGTTTCTCCCCCTCTTCCGCCCCCTTCTTCTATCTTGTCGTGATTCCGTTCGCCTTCGTTGACAAATAATTAATATTCATTACATATTAACGAAGCTATCGCATAAATCGCAGCGCCCGCGGCAAAAATGGTGGCAAAATAGCGGACGAGCTGGCGGATGTTCCGATGGAGAATGGAACATAGTTCCGCGGGACACCGACAGATGTAGCGAGGAGTATCGATTGCAGTGGGAAAGGACGAGCCAGCAGGTTGCAAACGGCGGTAGAGAATGGTACTTCAAGGTAGCAGAAGGCAGAACTGGATCTCGAGGTGATAGATGAGAAAATATCGTAGAAATTGAGGAAAGAACATTATAGAATTTGAGGAAAAAAAGTGGAGGAGAAGAATTTTAGGATAGATATTTTAGAAGTTAGACAAATGTAGTTTGGGACATTTGCCAGATTGAAATGCTTCTGTGGAGAAGGAAAGAAGTGTTGCATCGTTTAGAGGAATTTATTGTAACAGGAGGACGTGGAAGATGAAAGAATGTTTTTGAATTTAAGGAAGGAGGAAATTAGATAAGATTTTGGAAAATCAGGAAGACGTAATTTCCCGACGTTCCTTTGATCAGAATAATCTTGTGAAAAATGTGGGAGATACGAGAATGTATTTTTAAATCTGAGACGAACATTTGGAAAGTTAAATATAATTTCTGACATCGATTTGGTTTTGCGAAGAAAAAGATGCGTAGAGATTTCATAAAATATGTTGTATAATTTAAAGAAATTTATCGTAACAGAAAAGAATCTCGATTCAATGTTGTCACCTTGTAACCAAAAGATATGATTTAGTACTGAAGGATTCACACGGTTTCTTTTAGACTTCGGTAAACGACAATCATAAAACAAGCTTATTGCACGATTTCAACAGACCTGAAGCTACAATATCGTAACAAAATATGAAGTACATAAATCACGAAAATCTCAAACTTTTTTACAACATCTAAACGATCATAGTATCGTTTCTCAACGTACCGTGAAAGGGATCGACAACACGAGATCTTCACCTGTCTTCCCAACTTTCCCTCTCGAAGCGACATAAGCGTGAATACCAGAGTTAGGCTCATTTTTTTAAGCGATAAAGCGTCGTTTTATCGGCTCGTTTAAGGGTTATCGTACAATAAAAACGGTATTATTATCAGTTAGGCGGTAGACAAGGTCAAGGGCCAGAGAAGAGAATAGAAGAGGGTCGAAGTCCTACTCTTCGGAAGCGACTTGTGAGAAGCACGAGTGACTTTATGACTCGTAAAAAGCTCGAGACCTCTATTCTTCACCCTCTTTCTCTTCTTCACATCCGATCCTGCCTTCTTTCATTGTCGAGGACACATTTCCTTCGTTTGTACGAAATCGCAAAAATCGGACTATAACGGAGGAGTTTTAACAATGAAAAAAGAACTTTTAGGTCTGATACATACAAGTATAACCGCTAAGCGTACAGATATAGAAAATATTTTCAAAGTAACATAGTGGTTATGATATTTATCAGTAAAATTAATCCACACTTGGATCCTACTTTTTCAGTTTTATACATAAAACTACGAATTTGGTTAAATAAAATAATCCTCACCTAAATAATTATCAGTCCAGTCGTAGCTAATATGAAAAAAAAAGCGAGCCAAAACTTTCTCAAAATTACTATTTATTTCTATTAATGATCGATGAACAAATTTCTTGAACAACCCAAAAAGATGTTCAGTCTTCAAAGTATTAGATATTAGACTCTTAAATTACTAAGAATCGTATTAATAATATTCAAATAAATAAGGATCAGGCAGTGTCTCACAACCATCCGGTAGACTGAGTATGTCAATGGGTTAATTCTCTAGAATTTCGAAATGCCTATAATTTCCATTTCTCTTTATCGTGGAGCTACGTCTAGCTAATCTCGCTGGCCACGGGGACTCGTCCAGGCTTATTTAGAGATTTTCAGATTAGATACGCGCTCAAGATCGCTGGATATGTCTCGCCGTGTGGCAGCCTTTAATTAACTCTTCCGCGATTTTAACGGGGTCCCTCGAAACATACGGCGGATCGTATCTCCCGGTGAATTCTGATGCGAAATAAATTCAGAGTGGAAAGATCGTGTGGTTTCTGAAGAATGTCGCGAAGATGGAAAATAAAGATTGCGCTCCTCGCTGCCCGCGATAATTGCTCGCTGGGAACGCGACTTACCAACGAGCGACGTTGATGAGTTTATATGAAACGTCTGGAGCGGAGACTTCACGCGTAAATTTTGGTCGTGTAACAGGGGGAATTGGGTTAGTCGACTGGTTCTGTGATATTCGTTCATTTAAGCGAGATTGATCTTGTTTTCTCAAAATAACTTTTTATTGCTTGTTACATCTCTGATTCTTATCTTTTTTTTTTTTTTTTTGCTTTCTTATTTCAATTACCTCTTTGGTATTCGAAATGTTATTTTCTCATTTTCTACTTCCCACGAGTATTACCGTTTATTGTTTGATACAAAGAATAATGAAGTCGAAGTACCATGTTTCAAGGTAGCGAAAGCTATTCTTCTTAATATCATTATTCAGACAATGTTGTAAGATTTTAAACATACGATTTCATCAAGCGGATAATATATTAATACTTTACAGCTCACTGACATTGCTGTAATGAAATTGGCAATATGAAAATTGTTTCTTTTATTTTTCTCATTAATAACGAACGAAGAAGGAAAAGATACTATGTAAATAAATTTAGAAACATCTTGAACCTTCTTCTTCTCGATATACATTTTAAGATGCTTCACTGTGCCAATGTACTTGATCGATCATAAAAGTCTTGTGAATGTAAAAGATTAATCGTAAAAACCTTCATTAACAATGCTTGACTACTTCACGTTGATTAGATCCAAGTTTGGTTGATTTATCTGAATTTTACTTTAATATAATCTTGGCTACTATCAAGTGCCACTCGTTTATTAAAATCAAGATTAAGTTCGCTGACTTTCTGTAAATACACGAGGCAAAAGTCAAGGGAGCTTTAAATAAGCTGGAAGCGAGAGAGGAAGGAACAAATCGCGGAAGCACGAAAGGGGAACGAATTAATCCGGGTGTAAGTGGAAACGCGTGTCCACACTGTAAGAGGCACCGTTTGAGCATTGACCCTGAGGGATTTGACAGTGATCGATCGATATATTTCCCGGACAGCCGGCTTATTTTCAGAATTCATAATTCATCTAGTCGGTGTGACACGTCAACGTTCGCTTTCACCGGCGTGATAAATAAAACAGGCAAGGATATCGGTACCGACGAAACGTACATAAGTGCTGTGTCAATGGCAAAACGTTGACTAGTCGGTGGACAACCGCCCGAGATTTATTCCTTCGATCGGATCATTGTTTTCGCGTCGTAATAAATTTATACGTGTAAACACGATGATTTATCCTTTTTTTTTTTTTTTTTGTCGGAATTGGACCGCTTCTTGTCACGAACCACGTTCAAAAAATTGTTTCTTGTTTTATCGTGAAAAAACGGAAGGAAGAACGTGCTTTATCTTCCCATGGTTGTATCGAATATTTATCGACGTATAATTGCTACGAGACTGGATAAACATTGGAATAGTCTTCTCGATCGAATTCGAAGGGAAGTTGTCATTTCGAATTAGCGGAGGTGAGGCGGAAAGATTGATCGTTGCGAGATTGTTGCAAGCTGGCAGCCTTTCGTGCGATGGAAGCACAAGCATCCGATGTTACATTCTTAATGACATCCACGTTTAACCTTCCTATCTGACATTTTGCCTAACCTCCGTCGACGTTTCTCGGAATCGCAAACAGCGTTTGGCGCAGTCGAAGGTTACATACGTCGCAAATGCTGAAGCGCGCTGAGATATACGCATGGTGCTTCGTGCATCGACGCGACGCTATAGTAGAATAAAGTACGATTCGAATAATTAAATGCGAAGACAAGAGGGTATAAATAGCGTCAAATGTTCCTCAATTACCATCAGAAAGGAGTTTCATCGTATAGCAAGTGAATATTAATTTCTTTCGTAATTTATCTATGCCTTTAGAACTCTCGTGACACTCTCTTGCAAAATCTTTTAAATCATAAGTTATAAGTTATCAATTTCATTACCTAGAAACACGATTAATATATTCGATTCTCAAAAAATAAATGATTCACTTTCATAAGTCTATCTATCGTAAGGAGCTGTTGTAAATAATAACAAGTCGCAAAGTAAATGAAAAAAAAAAGCTTCTTCACTATTTCATATTTTTTTTTACTCTGCTATTCAGAGACTTGATAAATGTGACTTTTGAACGACTCACACGTATATCTTGACGATTCGTCAACTGTGCAGCTTGATAGAGGTTCGACTGACACATCGATAGTTTATCATAATTTATTATTGTGTCAATTTATTGGCAAAGCTGATCGAGACACTCAAATGTCGCGATTATCATAATTATCCATAACGATAATTGAAGACCACAAGGATAAAACATGATAAGCCACATTCATAATCTTTCGCAGAATAGCAATTTTAAAAATGAACATGTTGTCGATCAATTCCACATCGCCATCTACCTTTTCATTACTTTTCAAAATTAAATATTCTGAATATTCTGAATTTGAATGAATTATTGAATGATTTAAGTTAGCCACAGGGACATTTAAGAAACATTAAAGACATTATTACATATGCAGACTAATACTAAGGGAAAACTTGAAATTGTTTTTCGTTTCCTAATGTTATCTAGCTATCTACGTTTTCTAAAATGTTTTATTACTTATCAATCGTTCTAAAATATCCAGAAACGTCGGTCACCGGTGACCATTGTGTCAAAATGTTAATGGATTAAAAAAGCGTGTTTCTTCCCAATCTTCTTCCGCTGGATCGAACATCTACGGGGAAAAAAAAGAGAAAAATGGAGGGTCAGAACAAGAGTTCGTACGGAACGATATATTTTTCCGCGTGCAACGCGAGACGTTCCGCGCGTGTTGCGTGCAACCGCGACGAAGGCGTCTCCACATTGGCGGAAGGGCTGTTTGAGATCCGAATGCGCGATACGTCGGCGATAACGTTTATGTAGCGTGGTTGGTACGAGCGGTCTGGCGCGAGCAAACTTCCTTCCAGGTTGTACCGGAAACTCATTGTAAATCTCGGTAGTCAGCGAGGAGGAGCGAGGACGGGCACGGTTGCTCGCCGCACGCGGACCCACGCCACGGTTTCCGTGTGCCGTAGCTGAACACGATAACGTGCGCGCCGCGGCCGGGATTCCACGGGCTTTCTCAAATATTGAAGTTGGCCCCGATCTTCTCTGCCATGCCGTGGCGACGGGCCACCGCCGCCGCCTCCGCGCCAAAGGTGGCGTCAACGCGATCAGGAAACACAGCTGGCGTGCCTGAATTAATCGCTGTAAATCTTGCGCGACACCGGCCTCTCTGCTTTCGTCGTTCTCTTGCACGCTGCGGCCCGTCATTCGCACAGACTGAATATAGTGTAGATATTTAACCGGTGATGCATGTCCAATGGATCGACCTCCTTCTGCTGGTCCTTCCTCTTCTCTTTTTTCTGTAGAGAACGATTGGGTTCATGGACAAGTGATTTTGGGACGATTGGTTTGATTCTTTAACGGTACAACTTGAGAGAAAGAAAGAAAGAAACACAGAAAGAGAGAGAGAGAGAGAGAGAGAGAGAGAGAGAGAGAGTAAACTCATATGCTTGTAAATTTCAACTCTTAAATATCATCGTACATGACAAAATCATTAATATTTTTTTTCATAAAAAAGTGTAGGTGTGCTTTTTTGTATCTGATATCAGAAATTAAAATCTTGACGATGAAAGGATAATTATCTTATAAGTTCATTTGTCTGTGTCATTTCATTACAATGTCAGAAAGTAATACCGTGAGTGTGAATGATACGAAGCGTGTAAAGTTATAAGATGCAGTAACTATTGATTGATTTGTTTGAATAAAAGTTGCAGATCTACTTTTGGGTTCCTGCGGTCTTGATGATAATCATCTAATATTAATATTGCCATTTATAATTTTCTCATTTAACTAGTAGAACTAGAACTACAGGTTCAAGCAAGTAAACTTAATCGAAGGAAGTTGGTTTAATCTAGCATATGAACTAAAATTTTGTTTTAATAAATGGAATTCTACTGCATTTAGAATCGTAAAGCTGGCCTTTATGTTTATGTAATATAGTATTGTTTATGACCATTCCCTATTAAGAGATGTCTAATTAAAGAAGCCTTGTTTGTTGAGACTGCCAGACGCTGTTTAGTATGTCGCATCTTTGAGGGTTTTTTTCTAATAGGAACATGTCGCAGACAGGAGTGGTCAGGCATCAATAATTCATCGACCCTAGGACGATTACTTTCTTTTCTGCACTCTCAGAAACTCTTCAGACTTCCACGATATCAAAGAGAAAATAGAAGTATGAAGGAAAGGAATAACGAGATAATCCTTTATGTGTTTAACAAATTTGAGTTTTCCAAGTTAGCGACGTATAGGCAGTGGACGGCTGGCGCGATAATTAACCGCCTTATTCCGTATACCGGGCACCGGGCACAAAGAGGAAAGAAGACATTGAAGAATGAAAAGCTCGGATGGCAGTCGTATAAAGAAGGATTTTCGATTCAACGGAGGGAGAAATCCTTATAAGTTGACGCGCCTTGGATCGGTAATCCCGGCTATCTTGGCAGAAGGACGACAGACCACGCTCTCGGCGTGCACCTCTGATGCACCTCCCCCGGCTGTTTTGCATACTGCAACGTTCGCTGACGCACACGGCCGTATGCAAAGTTCTGACGAGAAACAAATACCAACTAGTCCGTGGATGTTCGAGAGGTGCGTGCACCTCATTATAAAGCAGCAGCCGGATCCGCGATGAGATGATTCGAATTTACGGTAGCGCGCCGCTGGGTTTCTTCGTTTTTTCCACGCTGGAATTCGCCGCGACCTTTTCCACGCGGAGACGCTTCTCTCAAGCTTTTGCTCGAACAGCCGATTGTCCTTTGATTAACGTGCTCAGGATGTGCGTCGCGTCCTGCTGGAACGGGTATGGTAACAATGTCGGGTAAAAGTCACGGTTGCTCCTGAGAATTTGTAGCGGCCTCGTCAATTTCTTGCTTAGCTCGCGAGAATAAGGTATCAGGAATTGTATTAGTTTTGCAGATTTGAGAGATGGATTGTGTACCTAATTTGTCGGCAAACATACATGGTATACCTGATCCTACCATCTGATGTATCTTAATTCTTCTAATTTGTGTCGTCGTTCAATCCGATTTATTCTTGATTTACATTCTGTACTTAATTTTTGTAATTTATTCGATTCGCCTAATTCGCTTGATTTATCTGATTCGTCAAATGTACCTTTGTGTCATATCTTTGATACGATTGTCCATGTACAACCTGCTTCGTTTGATTCACCTAATTATTGTAATTAATCAGCTCGATATCATTGTTCTTGCAACATTCGTTTCGCCTTATTCACCTGATTTGTCTGATTTATCTAATTCATCTAACTGATCTACTCGGTACGACTCTTACGCGATTCATCTGAATATCTCGATATATTTAATTCACCTAACTGAACGAATTTATCTTCTTGATGCGGCTGTCCTTATATCGCTTGCTTCATCTGCTTCACCTGACTTTCCTGATGTACTTAATTCATTTACCTAATCCGTTTGACAAGACTTGTTTCACCTGTTTCGATTAAATTACCGCACAAGCTTTCTACCGCCTTTCGATCTTCCGGCGTTATCTACAGTTACAACCAGAGAACGCTATTATGTTAGTCATGACAGTGCTAAAACTAAGAAGATTTATCTAAGAAGATATCGACCGGTTCACTCGTTCAAATATCCAGGTACCTGAAAGCATCCGCGGAATGAGCAGTTTCAGCTACCGCAGGAGTCGTTTGCGAGCGTTGTCTCGCGCTCGCGCACGCGAGAGAGAGTAACCTGCATCCTGTCGCTGCAGTTGGGTGCATTCGTTGCCTCTCGACCTCCTGCAACTCGATCTCCAGAGGAGAAAGAGGCCGGGTAGATCTTATCGCGGGAAACGCAGCCGGTTCGACGTAGCAGAAAGATAAAAAGGAAAAGGAACAGGGTGTTCGGAGAGGACGAGAGAGGGGAACGATCCGCGACATCCCGGTAAATTAACTCCGTTTGCTTCGTTCTGCCTCCCTTCGCGTCTCTGAATTCTCCACTCTCGTTTCGCCTGTTTCACTTCTCTTCTCTTTTCTCTCCTTTCTCGTACTTCTCCCCGATTCTACCGCCTCCTTCGTTCGCCTCGTGTAATTACAGAACGCTTTAAATACTCGAAATACCTCCATACCGTCGGCGACGGATTTAAAAGTTACGTGCCGCCGAGATCGATAAAACGCGCGATCCATAAATTTCCTCCTGGCGAAATCTACGCTGCTATCTTGTCCTTTATCGTGTACCAGGGCAGAAATGAAGCGAACACATCGGGGACAGAGGTATTAAGTTGACGCGGAGAGAATAAAATATCATGATACAGAAGATTAAAACGATCGTCGTAAGACTTATCTCTGAAAGACAACCCTTGAAACTAATCTCTGTTCGAACGAATCGCTTTCTATCTCCTGAACAACACGACAGATTAAATAAAGCCAAATGAATATCGAAACGAATGAATAACTCGGAATAGTCGCATATATTTTTTTCTTTCCATATAGAGATTCAAATCTACTGTCAAATTTTAAATTACTCGCGAAGAACTCTCTCGTATCTCAATCTTCTGTGCCTTTAAAAATTTTATACGCGTAACACGTATTCTTGTAACATTGCAATCAAATTTCCACGTATTCTACTACCATGTGTACCAACTCTCCATGGGCATTCGCCCTTCCAACTTTATCAATATTCTGAAATAGAAATTCGCTTGATTTTCCACCACTCGTCATACACGCGAATTTCCACTGCCACAAGATCCACGAACGCGGTTGGAACCACGATGCTCATTACCGCTGCACGTTGCTGGTCTCAGAAACGTCGCTGGCCGCAATAGTGGAGGCTGTAACTCAATGGTCCCTCGACCTAGCGACCGTGAACCAACTGCTGCCGTGGCCCACGCCCACAAATATATATATTTTAGCTTCTCGACCTATGCGGTGGCACAGTAAACACACTTCGACCACACGGTGCACCGTACCTCGACGATATCCAAGAGAAATCCTGGAGAAATCCGCGTGATAACTAACCACGGATTAATATATCGTCTCGTCGGGTCACTCGGATATTGCTTCCACTGGTAGACGATCGATACTTCGTCTAAGTTTTTGCGCTTTCGGTGACTTCGTTTCTCGTCCCTCGGGGAGTTTGCTGGAACAAGGGGGCGGGTGGATGATGGAAGGAGTTGCCGTTTTGGTTCTGTGAAACGGGAGCTTGAGAAGGGTTTGACTTAGTTCTCCTTACTCGTTCTCCTTCCCTCGTGCTTCGCTAGATCTTGAAATGTCCGTGAATATTTCGCTGTTCAGCAAGACCAATAATACGATTTCAAAAAAGTAATTTTTTAGAAGATGAAAGAGACTAACTTTATTTCGTCAGACTTGCAATTAAACGGCGAAATAAATGTTTGACGATGATACTGGCTAAAAGTGAAATAATTGTTGGTTACTTCGTTTCATTGGAGGAATTATGTGTTTAAGAAAACAAACGTCTCGATCTTGTAATCAAATATTTCTTCGTCTTTCTGTCTCTTATAGAAAGGTTTATCTGGTTAACTAAATGGAAACAAATCCACTCTAAAGAAGTAATGCGTTTAGTTTGTCCAATGTGAGCACGAAGTCTTTAAGTATTCCAGCTTCTGCCCTCAAAATTGGCTGCAATGAAATGAAGCTTAAGGTTGCTTCTTCGAAACTCGGAGGAAATACTTGCGCGACCACGATCACGACCGCGACCGTTCTCTTACAATTTCCAGTGTTCGTCGGTTAGTGGCGTTTGAATATTTATTAAAATCCTTAATTCGAATTCTCCGGTTTGGATCTCCCTTGATCGAGCTCTTTCCGAAACAGTTCGCCGGGCAGTAAGCATAGCTGAAATTAGCGAATATTTCGTTTGCGTGATAAAACGTTCACTAGCTGCCTTCGTTTCCCAGCTCGACGAGAATCGATGGCGGCGATAACCGGCGTGTTCACGATTCTTTCGTTCGCGTTCCGTGGGAGAAAGGAAGATATCACGAAGCGTTATCGGTGCCGCGCCGCGGGACATCGCTCGAGTTTGCGAAACATCGCATGCAAAAATATTCAGCGGCGAGCGTCTCGCTGAGATCCGTGAATTCAATCTACCGAATGATTAAACATCTCACTCCGGAGAGAGATCAGCCCCGGAGTGCTCACCAGTGCCAAGACGAGAGAGAAAGGAAGACAGAGAGAGAGACAAAGAACGGACGAGCAAACGGAGCAACAGGGAGAAAGAGAAACGACGGGGAACTCGTCGGGGGATGGGGAATATAGGATGAGACAGCCAGAAAGGCTCGGGGTATTCCTCTGCGAAACTTTTTCTTTTCTCCTTTCCTTTATTTTTATCTCGGAAACCGACCGCGTCCCCGTACAAATTGCCTTTCGTCCCGCTTATCTCGCCGTGGCCCCTCGTGCGCACATATTTAATTAGAATTAATGCTCGAGCCGCGTGAAAATTAGCATCGTGCCCAAGCTCGACTCAGCTCTCTCCTACCATCGCCACCTCTTGCCCGTGTCTTGCCTTTCTCCCTGGCTCTTACGTCATTACCGGAAATAACCTGGCCTCGCAAGGTGCGAAAACCCGACTCGTTCGTGAGTTCCACGGCCGTCGAGGCCCACGAGGAGTGGCCAGGGGTCGTTAAAACTTGGAATCCTTATCTGGCCGGATCGCGGACCGGTGAACGCACCTTTTGCCTCCCGATTCCATCTGCTCTCTTTCTCGTTGCTTTTACGCGTCAGGTACGAGTGGCTAATCGGCACCATCGTTGATGGAAAATTCGACGGTGACTTGTTTGGTGTAATTTTGGTAGATGGAAAGTTCATAGGAAGGAAAGTGGGAATTACCGTCAGTAATCGGGTCGGGTTGATCGGGACAAACTATCTTTTCACGTTTAAGCGGCTTTTAACGTAATTGGAATAATGGTATTGTCGTTTTAATTCTGTTCTGGGTAATTTGTTTTCGACCATCAATTAGCAGCTCTGAGCGGTAAATATCCAAGCTCTAATTTTTGTTAGAATACTTTCAGTAGAAAGCTACTATATTAGAAGGCTATGGGAAACTATCGTAGCCACTTGTAACCAAACAATGCCAGTTGAGGATTAAGAATTTTCTATGAAGTTAAATTATTGTTTCATACTCGATTTCTCCAATTATTTTGAATATTCTTGGTAGAAGCAGAAATGATAAGCAGTAATTTGATCGGATTTCCATTGTTACAATTCGTCGGATCGCGTTGGTTACATTACAGAAATCTAACTGGGAGCATAAATCATGCGAAGTGGATGCGCGTGCATTCAGAGAAGCCATCGATGGTGTACGGCGTGGACGGCGGACTGTCGATCCCTCGTATCGCGATCGTACATCCCCCGGGGAGGGAGTCAGGATTTCGCGGGAATATCTTTTCCTCCTTGCATGGTACGATTTTCGAGCGTCGGACATATATTATATTCGGCATTCAGCTTTTCACGCGAAAATAGCATTCCTCCCTCGAGTCCAATACGATAACTCAAGCTCGTTGAAACAACGTTATACACGCTGTTCTTTCTCTAGCAAACGCTCGCTCGAACTTGCGTATGTATCATCCGTTTGCCAGACTTTGCATTAGAAACGAATTCTCATGGATCATCTGTCGTGGTCACCCTTAATCTTCGAATTTGAATATCTGCAGAGAAAAAAGCGACGCCTTCTTCCACAGATTTTAAAGCATCGGCAATATTTTGTCTTCTTTATATAGCTGGAAGCTCGTATTTCTGTGAATAGAAAGTCAAAGAATCTCAGAGATCTTTTAAATGTATGTATGTAAATAAATGTATTTCAATAAAAATTCTATAATTGGTGAATCATATGAATAATTTTGACAGAGGTTGAGTCACACGTTCCATGTAGTTGATAGTTGTGTATGACAGCCTCCATCGTATTTATCATTATCGTCAAATGTCGAACAGATTACATCGCAAATCAACTTTACAACCGATATTTTTATATTCTCATTGTCTAAGACCTTATTATTTAATTGACAAGAGACCACTATATTATATTATACTATGTATAGGTTAAGAAAATATAGTAATCAACGAATAATTTTTAACTTATTCGTATTATGAGATTCGAAATTCTGTTACATTTTTCTCTAACAGATACGTATAGATCACTCGTATACTATAGGAGTTAATTAAAGGTAACTACAATGAACTATTATCGATAGTTCTCTCTTGTTTGGTTAAGAACACAGCAAAAATTACACGAGACGTCGTTGTCACTTCTGGTATGGCCGATTCCGCGTTTCTCCGATGAAAACGACGCATGACGCTTTAATTACTTTCCTTTCCAGGCCGGACAGTCGGCCATCTGAAAACTGATAGAACGTCCCTCATCTTTCCGGCGGTGACACACGAGCTCGAAACTAGCTCTTTTGTCGCGCCATTGTTCAGCTTGGAAGTGGCACGATGGGTACGATTCGCCGATCCAATTATCTAGCGACAATGTCTCGCGCCGCATCCTGTAGGCGGAACACGGGCTGACAATCACGTTTCTATCTGGCAACGGCGACGCGGACGTTGCCTTCGCGCTGCCTCATCGGATCCGATCGAATTGTTCGAGCTTTCAGTTTCGTGCCTTCATTCCATGGACGAACGAGCCGGTCGCGAAAGTCTTCTACCATGCGAGTCGGATTTTATCGTAATTTATATTCTAATTAGGCCTCATACTTGCGTAAGTTAATCAGACGTAGGAGTAGATTTGGATAGATCGTATTTACGGAAGGGTTGTATTTCAGTCTATCAGAAACCAAACTCATCAACTCTGCTTTCAGTTAATTTCGTGATTTCATTACGCAAGAGTGTTCGAAAAGATAGTAGATATAATAGTTGGAAAGCGAAATTAAGTAACTTCATTCAAAGTACTATAGATCACTCAGCATGATCGGTTGAGGGTATACGTAGTATCGTCGCGTTATATGGAAATAATAATATATAATATACCACTAAAATTTAGGGTGTTTCATTTTATTTTGTATGTTGAATTCTCCGTCACATAGATTACTAGAGTAATTAAATTATCTTAAATAATTGAAAATTAAATAATCTCATATTAAACAGTTATAACTCCCCAATGTTCCAACGATACTACTTAAGAGTTAAAACAAAAAACTAACCATCGAGTCTATTGAAATCTATGATACAATAGAAGGTTAAACAACATTTCCTTAACCTATCATCCCTAAAGACATACATCAATCGTAAAACACGAACCACGTCACTCGCCATTCACGTGCGAACTATCGCATTAATGGCATCCAGTTTGAGAAGGTCATTCACCATCTATCCACAAGAACGCTCCCCGTTCAAAGTAGCATCGTCGATATCCCCGCGTTCCTTTCGACGGCCCCGATGAAACACGCATCGATCGGAACGTGACGTGGATCCGATCTAATTATCCAGCGATAGCGTCTCAGCGTCGCGGTGGTCAAGTGACAATCGCGCTTCTATATCTGGCGAACGATATCGTCCGGTGGTTCTGGCCGCGTTGCTTCGTCGGATCTGTCAGGGAGAACCAATCACAGCGGAGCCGTTCCCGTGCCGGAAACCGGAAGCGAAGGAATCTCGTCTGACGGTGTACGTGGCGTACGTACGCGTACGTACGCGCCCGTTTCGCCAACGCTTCTCAACGTTACCGTGAACGTGTGTTGGCCCACGGAGGGGAAGGATATTGAGAGCGACTCGCATCGCGCTGGACATAATTTCCGCCCGACGAGATCGGAATTGCTAATGACGTCACTACCGCCTCCGCATCATTCAGCAGAGTACGAAACGCTGCCAGGTTTGCGCCAGAATCTCCGTGCCTTGGACACAACCAACCCCCTCTCTGTCCTTCGATGTCAAAGGGTCTGGTTAAATGTCGCCGGGCCAAGGGTGACACGGCCTTTTCTGAAAGTAGGAAATCGTTGATCGATGTGATGGGACAAGATCTGACAGGTAATTTGTGTCGTGAACGATTTGGAGTGGTGGCCTCTATTATGAGGAGATTATTATGAGTGAAAGTTCGAAAGATTGAGAAATTAATGAATATTTAGTATTATGGTATCTGTAGGGATGAAGAAGAGATTCGAAATATACATATAAGTTAGTATAGGACGCATACTGCAATGTGGAAATTTGGCTACGCGAGATTTTTCAGAGTGTGATATAATCAAGAGAGAGAAAAATTTGCGTAGATCATCGAAGAATTGAGACAGTGATAGTCGAAGTGATGAGTCCCGAGAGAATTGACAGTTGTGTTGAAAATTGACATTTTCTTGGCTAACTACTTGGTTGCACATCACTCCCGAACATTAGTCTGTCCTTTGTTTCAAAGAGACGACTCGTAAGTTTGTTTAACCTCCTCTTATTATAGTCGTAAAACACAAATTTCAACGGATCAGCCTCTAAAGCGTCACCGTTGAAGGTAATCTACGTTCTTCCTTTCTCTCACGGTTACGTCTAAATCACGCTTCCAGAGAACAAATATCCTTATTTTATCCTACTACATAAATCGAGCAGCCGTCGAACTAGTCGGCGAGAACGCGACGAGTTAACAGATTAATGTCCCAAAAGTAGTCTATGCCCGGATCCAGGGGAGAACAATGCTACCGAATCTCCCGCGAGTCGGCTGGAATGAAATTCAATTGTTAAGCACGCAACGAGACGTAGTAGATTTATGATCGCGCCTCGATCTTACAAATTCGAAAGCGTCCTACACTCGCTGACGGCTATACGCCGCGATAAATATTTCCCGCTGTGATCATTCTCAGCTCGATTGAACGAAGAAGAAAAGACAAACGTTCCTGGTGCTCGTCATCGCATCACCGTTCTTTTCCTGCTGAAACGATTTTATTTCATAAAAACTGTCTCCGGCATGGAGAGCGTCCGTCTACGAGCCGATATTCGTTCGCGCCGCTGTTTCTTCGCGAATTTCAATCGGCCGCTGTCGCTCTCGCCGGCTGTCTTTCTCATTAGCGTCACACACACGCCGATGAGATTTTTCATTAGTCCCGCCGATGCATTCCTGTTAGACAGCCCCGTGGTGCCGCTTCGACGCGAAACCTGGGGGCGAGAGCCGGATCGCGAGGGGGTGGTCGCAGTAGGGTAAAAAGAGCGGCGGCCGGAAGGGGTCGGGAGACATTTTTAATTACAAGCCGGAGGTAGTGGCCTCCCTCGCGCTCCAAATACTCGCCATCAGCTGCCAAATATTTCCGGCGTGTCATTGGATGGCCAGCCCACCCGTCGTCCTCTGCCACCCTCTTAAAACGCTCTCGATTCCTCCGTAACGAGTTCGCCGAATTAGTTTGAATTTCTACGATTCCGTATCACTTGAAGGAGGGTAGACTTCTTTTTCCCTGCAACATGAAACCTTTAACGTATAGGCTTAAATGTTAGATCGCGTTGAATGGTATTTAATCGAATTTGGTGATCGGCAGCAAGAGGTAGATCAGGTTATATTCATGGAAGGCTTTCGTGCAAGGCTCTTGCGCAAGGTTGTAAGTTTTATTGGGATACGGTTAATGATGAATTAGTAAACCCTTTCAGAGAACGTTAAAAGCAAAGTCCCTGTGCGTTAGACTTCTAAAAAGTGGAGAGTGGCATCGACGACGAAACATGGACGCAATTTTATCGTCGTTTTACATATTACATATCGAAACGCTTCCATTTGATCAGTCCATAAACCCCCCACACGTTTTTATTCTCCCCCTGACGTTTGGAATATCTGCACGCGGACCTGGTAATTCCCGCGGTAATAATTCGTGAAACGAAACAGAACTGGGGACGTCACCTCGAAAAAGCGTCGACGAAGAGTGACCAAAACGAAAAGAAAGGAAGGAGAAATCGAACAAACGAAAATGAAAAAAGTAGTATGCAAAAACGGGGAAAAAGGAAACGAGAAAACGTAGATATATCGAGCCTAACTTTCATATTTGTACGATCTATATGGTGGGTAGCATGGCGACAGGGGCGAGGGGGGTAAGAGGCGTGTTTTCCCTTCCGCGTGTGCAGTCTGTGGCGAGCGTTCCTCGCACTGGTAGGGACGATTTAATAACGACGCGGTAAATTAAAATGATAGACGTCATCCCTCGACTGGCGGCCACTGAGAGCCCATCAATTAATGGAAGCCTCTACTTCATTTGCCTATAAATAAATAATCGTCGAGTGCCTTCGCTCGTACAAGAGGTGTCACTCTGCGTGGGACGGAGAACGTGTGGAGGTGGAACGATGGAGGACGGAGGATGAGAAGCCAGCGGGAAGATGGCTTTCAAATATTAACGTCGTCTCGTGGACGTCACATACGTTACCCTTGCCCCGACGTTCCGTGTTCGAGCAGATGCGTACCGCTTCTATGTAGCGTTTTTCTCGCTCGTATGCAACGGAGACTACACGAACAAAGTCGAATTTTGAAGGATTATTTCACTCCTTAAATTAAAGTTATTGCAGTTATAAAAAAGAAAAAAGAGGATTGAAATTTATTCACGCCCATTGTAAGACACATTATTCGATAAAAGTTTTAATTTTTATAGTGTTTCTAACTCGATACGATCCCGAGCAATCCTCCTGCTTATTTCAACAACTTCTTGTCCACAACTCTTACCCCTTGGATGTTTATTTGCTTTGCGATCCGAGGAAAATCGTTGCACCTCGTTGAATGAGGAAGGCGATGCGAGCTCCGGTTATTTTAATTAGTTTTTAATTTGTTCTGTAATGGCGGGGCGTCCCTTTATAATTCCAGGTATTTTTACTGCGCGACTCACCCCTTTTCGCTGGCTAGTTCGCGCACCGTATCTATATTCGTCCAGAATAATATTCAGACCGTGAATAGTCGCTGGGTATCAGCACTCTAGGGACGACTACATCACCTGAAACTTTCTGCAACGGGGGAGCCACGAGCCACTGCTAATCAGGTAGAATTAGTTTACAGTTAAAAACGTATCCTTATCTGCTGCATTGCCACCATTTTTTATCCCAACGGCTACTTATCTCCTCCTCCTCGCGGGTGATAAAAAGAGGTCGATTAAATATATTAACCCCGCTCGTCTCGCGGATAGACGGCACTTTATCGCCAGCTCGTTGGATTATCGCCGTTGGACACCCTTATTTGCAAGCCTGTAAATTCGGAAAGCGATAGGTTATGAAATTTTACGCGAGATTTAATCTAACGCTCGCTCGTAGTAACTTAGATGGCAGAATGAAATTTTATGAATGTAACAGGAAGTTCCGCTTTTATTCGGACAACAACGTTGGATAAAAAGTGGCCAAATCGAATGCGCTATTTCGGTTTGTATTTTCCAGCCGAACCACATTGATGAAGTTCTCCCAGCGCAATAATGTTTAATTGTATCGGCGAGGCTCGCTCGTTTACTCGTGCTCGGTCCCTCGTGAAAAATAATTCGATGCTGTATCGATAACGAAGCGAATGAGCACCTGTCACTCCATATAATTAACAATTATTGCGCCGGACCTTTATTTTCAAAAGCCATGAATAATCGTGAGTCCGGTTTTTGAACAAACACGGCGAACGAAAACTTCGACGAACTTCCTCAATATCTAAGGCATCTCAACATCCAAAAAGTACGAGAAAGCTCCATGCCAGGCGCAATAATGACTTCGAAGCTGTCGAGATCGCTGCCTCGTAAAATCTCAACGAGGTCAAACTTTCCGACCGGTCAGGAGTTAACCTCCCGCAACAAGCGGCGCGAGTTGCTTTCGCGGCGGCAACAGCAAGGAAACGCGGCAGACAGAGCAGTGATCGTTCCGGAGTAACGAGGACGAGGAACGGCCAAGAGAAGTGCCGCACATAACCCCGAAGAGAACGAAGGACGCACTCCGTCGGCGGGTAAGCTCAGGATTTATGGTAGCGTCGCGACGTCCGTCTTCACTCGCCGTGACGCCCTTCCACCACTTGAAAAGTCCAAGGTGAGAGCGCCACGGGGAACGACGCAGCCAAAGCGACGTCTCTCTTCTTAGCTTCTACTTCTACGCGCACCGATTTCCCTCAACGTCGCAAAAAGAACAAAAGAGGTGTCGCTTTATTGTTGGTGTTTCACGAATTTTATGAACAAATTAAATTATTCTGGTATTTTGTTAGAATATATAGTAAAAATATTCGTAGGTTTGCTCTGAGTAGAAGTGTATTCATCTACATACGTGATTACATTTGCAAGGCGAAAATGGTGTCATAAGAGAATTTATGGTACCTTTTATAGTACATTTTATGCTCAAACTCAACCTATATAAAAATTAGACTATAAACTAGGTTAAAACCTAAAAAGAAAGTCTCATTAATATGTTTTCGAACAATCAGTACGTGTTTAATAATAACGAGGATAAAAACAAAAGTAAAACACATTACTAAAAAAGAGCAGAGAAGAGTATATATTCGCGCAAGAACAATATGTTTCACAAACAAAGACATTAATTTATGTACGTAGAATTACGGCAAATAGAAATCATTCGAGCCTAACACCGTGCCACCGTGAATCGTGTTTCAAAACTTCAAATTTCGGGAACCTGTCCCATTTCTTCTCAGCGTTTATTTTTCTTCTCGCAATTTCTATTCCCACATATCGACAATAAAATCACCCTCATTAGAAAAAGAATGAAATAATAGGATTCAACGTACGTGTGCTTTCATCGATCGACACGAAGGAGCGGAGAAAATCAGAGAAAATAAAGAGCGAGAAGTTCCCCGCTTCCCTTGCTCCCACGAGCTTATCATCGGGGGTTAATGGTACGAGCGGCTCGCGTATTTCACGAGCACCTTTCGTGGCGCGCCAGCGAGGCTCCGCCGTGGAAGGTTATCCCGGTGTATATATGCGCCACGAGTATCTGGACTTATGATGGAAACAATTTAGAGGCTTTGGCTGCGAGGCGGACATGTGCGGCGGCCAGATCTGTGCACGGAGTAACGCTCGGCTCGGGGATGTGCTCAGGGTGCGAGCAACCGGTCACAAGGACGAATACGATGCCGTGTGTGCCACATTGGAGGGAGTTAAGCCGCAATAAGTCGAGGGATGAGCGCGAGATGTGGCCGAATCGTAGCTCGCATACTGATACCGTTTTCCCGTGGATGTTACCGAGAGAGAAACGGATATCCAGCAGACCCTTTCGCCATTCCCTCCACCTCCTCACCTTCTCTTTCCTCGTTGCTTCAACGTATCGCGGTTAGAATTTTCAAGTAATTTCAGCAAAGGCCATCCCGTGTGTCAACGATCCGGTCCGTAGGTCCCTGTTTTAAGAGGGATACTCCGTTTGGTTGAAAAGGCCAACGATACGGAACGAAAGCGAGTGCTCTTTCACTCGAAGAGCTATGGTACGACGTTCTTAAATTGTCGGAGTAATTGCGGGTAATTCGAAGTTTCGAGCAATTTTGTGATCGACTGTGTTGCACGTCGACGAACCGGTTCTATCGGCGCAGCTCTTTTTGCTCGCCGTTACGATGCGAATGGAAACCGGGCGTCTTTCCGCCAGACTCGACTCAGTTTTATTTACCATCGGATTAACGAATTGTTGTCTTTTTCTTCGAACTACTTGTTCCTAATTTTTCACGTCCGGGAGATATTTTGAACTCCAGTGAATGTGTTTGAATTCCATGGACTATCGCGTCTATTCCTACAATACTGTATGCCAACAAATAACTTCCATATAATAATTTAAATATCATAATTTAAATTTACCATGCATAATCTGAAATTATATGCGTACCATATCGAAGCCGTGTCGTATGCAATGAACGTGTTAATTTCTCATGAAAATATCTGTAATTATACGGGATGAATTTCTAGAAGATTTAGTCACGGAACTTTGAGCAGTCTCGTACGAGCAAAGGCGGCCGCTCATTCCGATATACGTTTGCCAATAACCCCGGAGGCCATATACATTTTTATCCTCTCGGTGCCAGGAGACCACCTACCGGCAGTTTAATACCTTTGCATCGAAACCGGCAGACCGGATAAGCGTCCCGATGCGAGACCGAGAATTATGGATCCGGTAGCCGCACCGCGTGGATCTCACGCGGTACCTTGTCGATCCCTCAAACGATCGAACGATCCGGTAACGACAGCAGGAGCAAGCGGAGAAGCTGCCGCTAACGAGTGCTTGAAACGAAATTGCTCCATCCCAAAGTGGAACGGTTGTTTTATAAATTTCATCGGCGATACTTAATCGACCTGGCGCCATCACGCTGCAAGTTTTATGCGTTTGGCGATAGAGCGTGCTGCTTCGAGGACTTGTTTCGGTAACAGAAATTATTAGGAAGACGTGTTTTGTTAATTTTATAGTATGGAACATGTTTCTGTAAGTGTAATATGTTTATAGGCCCATAAAGTGCAATTACAGATTTCTTTTCTACGTTATAAT
This sequence comes from Bombus pascuorum, assembly GCF_905332965.1. Taxonomy (NCBI): domain Eukaryota; kingdom Metazoa; phylum Arthropoda; class Insecta; order Hymenoptera; family Apidae; genus Bombus; species Bombus pascuorum. Next base: position 2,202,193 of record NC_083499.1, on the reverse strand, counting down.
TGGCTTCTTTTGTAAGCGTGTTTCACGAAATTTACAGCGGTGTACGAAAGTGTCTTTGGGATTGAATGTATTAATATCGAGTAAGGATTTCGTGAAAAAGATTTCTTGCACGGGTTTGCGTTGGTATGATAATTTTATGGTTTCATCTGTACATTTACAATACTTTAAAGAAGAGTATTATATATTAGATAACCACGAAAGTCGTGTTATTTTTTCGTGATACAATGTAACAGAATTATTATATTTATTGAGTTTATAGTTCCCTCGTATTAAAGTGCTTTTTCTTATAATTAGTGGGAAACAACCTTAAACATATAGGTCTTACAAAAACCTCATAATTTTTAGAAATGATGCTGTTATAATTGCAAACACAAAGATTCTAAAACCCATTGTTTCGACAAATTTGGTAGTCATAGCGTAAGTTGTCGATTTAATTTCCAACAACAGTAAGTACAGATTTTCACTCACTCGCCCCGCTGAGTTCAATTTGACTTCAAAATCTCCAAAAAACAAACCAAATGTTTCCAACATTCATTATCCATCATTTACACTTTACATTCCTTTTGCTACATATGTTCAATAAAAATACCTTGGTATCGCTAACACACGATTCTGTATTGAAACAGTGAGCATTTCCTTGATTCCATTATTACCTACAAGTAGTACATGTAAGATTACAATTATTCAATAAACGTCCATCCATTATTGAGTCCTCGAAACATCAATATCATAATTAGCAACCCACAAAGATATCTACTGGGGTTTGTGTCCCTGTTAACGCGGTCCGGGATCAAATTTAATGTCGCTTCACGATCTCAGCGGATCGTGACCGCGGGTGCGGAGGATCGGGATCGCGGAAACTTTGCCATTTTCCGCGAAGCACAGCAGGTGGGGCCGGTGCAAAACGGCACTCGAGCATTCCCCCAGCCAGCAGCCGGTAGCGTCAAAGTGTCGCAATGCGGTACAGAAGATCTCATACGTGTTTTATAGGCGTCGTTGTGTAAACCCCGTATCGGTATGGAACGCTGGCGGCAGGGGCGAGCAGGGTGAAGAGAGTGAGAGAGAAGCTGGTCGATGGGATGAAACCGCGTCTACGACGATGGAGTCCGTGTTCCCGCGGAGCTGTACGGGACGAGCTGAAACGAGAAATACAGCGGCTCACGGGGTTAGATACGAAGAGGGTGGAAGGAGAGGCGGGCGACGGGATGATAGCGAGGTCTGATTACGTATTTACTAGGAACGGAGGCAGAAACGGAAGGGAAAATTCGCTCGGTTCCGCGGTTCCACGGACGGCTGTGCGACTATTTGAATTATGCATGGACACGGCTTGCCTACAACGTGTATTGTTTGCGCTACCCGATCCTCCGATTCTTGAGGCTTCACCGCGTGCACGTATGACGTCGGGCGAAACATACCCGTGGTCCCACGGTCGTCGTTGAAGTTCGAATTTAAATTCGGCCCCGTTCCCGCGTCCTTCCGCGGTCACGCTTGTTTCTCGTCTTTACGCACGTCGAGGATATTCGAATTGCCTAGCAGATAAACGCGGTAAATGCATTTTTATCAATCTTTTGATTTCACTGGCATTTTATGGTCAGAGAAGAGTATCTTGATGGGACGTAGCTGAAAATGAAAACAATTTGTTAGGTCTAAAGGATGTTTCACCCTCCTGATCCTCTGGTTCCATAGGGTTATTTTGCGTCTATGATAATTTCGGTTAGATTGGGGTTAGGTTGCTTGATTTTTGAATATGCAAAAATATCATTTTGCCTTTTCTCTGTCATGCAAATGCGGAATGTAATAGGCGAAGATATAATGCTAGAAAATTGAACGACTTATAAGACACCAGTTGGGAATTGATATAATTACTAGTTGGAATTTAATTTCTCAACCACTATACGGAAAGTCTTCGCGTCAAAGATCACCGGGCAGAACCACATTCCCGAACACAGTACAGCTATTTTCGGCCTTCTCGGTCGGTTCCACTCTTCCTCGTGTCGCCGTTAACTTATCCCGAAGAACGTGGCGCGGTCGGAACGTGAAACAATGCTCGTCGATAGCCGATATCGAATCCGAAATGGAACGGCGTAGTGGTGGCAGCCAGCAGCCGGAGCTTGCACCGTGCTATTGGAATTTACTGCTTCGAATTTCACGGTGCACCGCTTGCTGGAATCGTCGGAGAAAGCTTTCCTTGGCTCGATTCCTCCCTTCTTCTGTCTCCTCACCTCTTTCCCTTTACGCTCCACCCTCCACGCAGTCCGTGTATTCCTCTTTCAGAGGAAAGAGTTTCGCGGGGCGACAGTTTAAAGTGCAAGACAGAACCATGGCGCTGTACATTAGCATTCCGCAGCTGCGACGACGTTTTTCACCGGGGCTTGACAAAAAGAAAGGCACGCTCGTCCGCGACGATCAACCGCGCGAAACTGTTGCGAAGGATGGTACAGGGATAATGTCGAGAATCGGCCGCGAGGGCTGTAAGCCACCCTCGAAGGAAGTCGAGGAATTTTGCAGCTTTCGCAGAGTGTTCGTGTGCCCGTTCATTTATCATTCTTTTTTCTATAGCGACGTTTTACTTGGGAGATTTAACGTACACGCTGTAAAATTGTTGCATTTGTGCGTTTAAAGCCGTGGTCAGATTTATTAAGTTAAAGCTTGAAGCAAACGGCCTGAATACAAGTAATTTGAAATCGCTTTGCTGACGTTGGTCGGCTGGAAGTTGGTCGGTTGGTTGGAAACTGGTATTTTATTTGATAAGAAATATTCTTTTAAGTGTCAAGAGCAGTTGAGTTTCTTTTTATCATAAATGGTAACGTTATGAGCTGATGTATATTTTGAGTACCATTTGTAGATATCTAATACTTGAAAACAGATTTCTTGAATTCAGATTGCGTTTAGATTAAAGCGACATGGATTCATGTAACTTGCACACACTTAACCTTACACTTACGCACACATATGTAAACTTGAACTCATGTACTTTAATTTAAGTAACATGAATAATCTGAACAACGCTTTACGTTTGTGGAAAGTACACCTCTAACAGGCATTTTAACTTTAACTACACATAATAAATACGTAATAAATGCAGATCTGCAAAGTTTATATCAAAAATCTTGAATTAACGAAATTTTCCATGCAGTAAACCACCATATAATACTTAGTATAGCACGACACTAACGTCGCAGCAACTTTAATACGGCAAACAGGACAATCTTGGTATAACCCGTTATGCAAACTTACTATCCAGTGATATCATATATTACGAGATACAATCAATGAAAAAAATATAGCAAAGTCATAAATTAAAACATTTAATGATTTCGTAATAGTGATTGATATATCGCAGTACCTATAATTATACTGTTATAAAAAGCTATACATGTGCATAGAACAAAACGAGTCTACTCCTCGAACTTCAGATTTCCTTCAAAATAATCTCCAAATCCAACGCACTCCCAAATTCCACACCATCCTGACGAATCTGGTTCCTCGAAGACGCAGGAACCACGGGTGGTGCAATTAAGCGCGATACACGTTCATCGAACGTGCACGTCCTTTAATTTTCCTAATGGACATTATAGCGTAGCGGGGCCACTTAGCGTGACATTTTCATCGGGAGATTTCGTGGGATAAACACGCGGCAGTCCCGGCCACGAGAGCCCGGAGTAATGCTTGCGGTTCACGAGGCAGTCGCGCGGAGCTTCGTCCTCCGGTAATCCGGCGTGACACATCGCCGATGCATCGAGCTGAACACCGCCGCCGTTGGGAGAGGGAGATGCATTTGCAGCCGATTGTCACGGCTCTGTGTTTCTGGCGAGGTACCAGACGAGGACAGGGACTAAACCGAGACACGAGTACGCGCCGTTCGCTAAAGCGGAACAGAGATACAACGATACAGAGTGGAGAAGGCCGGAGGGGGAAGAGAATCCGTTGTCGCGGCGCGGTTGCCTTAAGTCGGTTGGTTGTTAAGCCGCGAGACGAATTCCCCTGGACGGGAACGTTTCTTGCTAATGCCAACGCCGTCCCTAATCTGCCTTTCGCCTTTCCTTCATCCATTCCGGCTGCATGGCTCGTTCGGGGTCCTTAGCCAGCGGAAAGCTCTTTGCGTGCATTAGCGTGCGCCTGTCATTTGCCTTATCCATGTTCGAACGCCGCGTGCCCACGGATTTTTCAGTTTAATTTTGGATTTGATGAGATCTCGCTATACGTACGTTGGTTTTATATATTCGATATCTTGAAAATGTGACTTCTCGATGTTCTAGGAATGGTGCATTGCAGAGACGTTCATAATAGAACTGTGAAACGAACCATTCAGAGAACACACGATGAACTTCGTAAAGTGAAAAATACAGAAGAGCGATGGTATTACAATTGTTTTTAAAATTCACCTGAGTATTTGACATTATTATTATTCGTTGTTACGAATGAATTTATGGAAGTAAGTCATTTGTTTCTTGAGAGCCGAATATTAAGCGTGTGATCGTGTAATGACATTAAGAAATTAATAAGAAGTAGAGCTAGTTTGGAATTAGGAAACAATCCTAACCGATGAACTAGTCAAAGTGCATTACCTTTCACGATTTAACAATTAAATTTCCAACGTTTTTTTCATCGGAACTATAAAACTATTCTGCAAAATGTTCAAATTGCTACAACTCTAACCAAACGAAGATTACCGCAGGGAAGTAAAAATGGCCTCTCGTGGGACCTTATGAAAATTTAGCCAGCAACAGAGTCTTAAATCTCATTAAAACGCGGAGCTCGCCTCGGGGGGTGATCGAAGGAAGTTCGCAATCGAGACAGAGAAGAACAGAAAACTCGCAACGATATAACGGGAAAAAGTGGAAAAAGAAGAGAGAGGAAGAGGAAAAGAGATTCACCGGTTGGCTGACGACGTTTCGAGGGAGTAGTGACTGCAGGGATGCCACCCTAATTACCCTTGGCTCGATAAAAAAAAACGAATTAAAGAAAAGAATGAGGTGGAGCCGAGGGTGGGCTGCTCGTGACAGCTAGCTAATCGGGGTGTTTAAGAGTCTACATTGATCGCCCAGGCCTCGTTAAAACCGGGCAGAGGAAAAGGCTCTCGCCGCCTTATTTTTGCCAGGCGTGATAATGGGGGTTGAACGAGGCGAGCTGGGTGGCGGCGGGGGGTGAAGCGGGGAAAGGCGGAGCGGGGGCCGAACGAAAGAATGCTGAATCGTATGGCCACGCTTGTGATTTACGGGCCTGGGCTCGCGCCACTTTGCATACCGATCGACGAAATCGCGCCCGGCCATTACCGGATGGCCAATGAGGAGCCCACAATGATTCATGTATTACGTGCAAAAAATTGCCGGATAATTTGGCCGATAATTAAACGCGCGATCGATCGGCCCTTTTCTCGTAAACGCTACCATCGTATCTTGGGAGAATACCAATCATGCGACTACGTGTGAAGTGGCTTTCGTGTCTTGCAACATTGAAATTCGCGGTACTTTGATATATTAGGATTCGGAGATATCGTTATGATTATAACTAACTTGCAGCTGCACTCGTTTTCTATTCCTACGATTTATGAGTCTTCGATGTTCGCTTTAATTTTCAGATATACCTACGTGTATATCTATATAGAATCTTGTTAATCTTAGATTGGGCAACTGAATGTTTCAGCTATGAAAATAATAGAACAGTATAATTTTATTGACAGCTGCTTGAAACAAATTCAGATCTATTATTGAGTTACATACATTTCTTGTAAATATGAATTTTAAAAGAAGACGGACGAAGAACGCAACATTTCATTATAAAATTTCACAGTTAAAATACCTGAAATATTCGTATAAACCAAAATAGCAAAGAACGTTCAAGAGATTCATCAATATCAATTCCAATTATAATTCGTAATTTCCTTCTGTAAAGATTAAACGCACGGTATCATTTTTTCAAAATTTCTCGACAGCGGAATTGTCTTACTCGCCTAAAGCCAGGCTCTTCGTGCCAAGCTCATGCATATTTTCGAGCTGTTTCGAGAGTCGAGACGAAGCCAAGGCGGGATCATCGATTTCGACGTTAATAATGAAAAGAAACGAGATAACTGTGCGTCCGTTTCCCTGGACGACGTGGAGGGCTGTCGGCGGGGGAGAATCGTAATTAAATAAAGTCAGCTTCTTCCGTTCTCCATTATCTGTTATCTGAGCGTCACGATACTGCTGCCGTCGTCGTGACGCCGACCGAGGCGCGAGTCCGATATTTTATTTATTTAGATGCCGAGATGAGAAAAAGTAATCAAGGGTGCGCTAATGGATGGCCCCAGCTCTTCCTCGTTTCCACCGTCGGACAACTTTTTGCTTCTGTTTCCTTTGCCCCCGTTGGCCCCATCATCCGCCATAATTACGCGGCGACTGAACTCTTCGCGCGCCTGTCGACTCGCTTCGAATGAATAACGCGTATGAAACTCGTCCGTCTCGATGATAATGACGCGGTTCCATCTACTACTTGTTTGATCCAGCGTTTCTTGAGTATAGAGTCGCGCATTGTGATTAACGGGTAATTGCTGGAGAAGGAAATTCGCGATGATGTTTTGCCGAGAATTATGTTACGAGATTAGATGGAGTGTAGAAATGGTAGAAGTAGATCGTACCTTATGTGTCAGACAGGTTTTAATCGCTTTATGATTTTTTTAACGTTAGACGGGTTTCAATCTTTTTTATGATTTTTTAGTTGTAGGGACGATTTACATAATACCTTCTCTTATAATGATTTATTCTAGTTAACATATATAATCTAGAATAATAAAGAGACAGTTTTACGATAAATTTAAAGGGGAATATAACATGTTGAACATATATAACATTGATGAAACAAATCTGCATCTAAGTTCTATTTCTTCGCTTATATCCATAAGAGTATGAATTTGAATGAACAGCCATATTATTATTAAATATCTGCTTACTGATAACATTTCAATTTATGGATTAGACACTTACCCACTAACTTGGTTACAGTACTATGTCCTTGATTTAAATCAAACTCTAAATATAATCTACGTAAAAGAATAGTATGAACTTAAGCAGAAATTAACCCGTAGATTTTCTTCTTCTTTGCCAATCTATGGCTCCTTTTTTCAGGTTCCGTTTCCTCGTTCCCAGTTTCCCGCGGTCGGTGCAGGGACCATCAGATTGCGCTTCAAGGAAATTGAAACATCCACCGCCTAGAAGCGAATCGAGGCCATGATTTAGAGTGCAATTTTGAATTATGCGTTTTCCTATATTAAAGTATTTCGAATGCAAAGTCATTTCGCGCGACGCCCTTCTTACACCACCATTTCCGGCAACTACATTCTCTACTATTTTTTTTTACGAAAATTTTCTCTCAAAACACGATTCATCGATGCTCGTCGGGAATTCTACGTCGTAAGTTATTAGAGCGGTATTAAAGCGTTTCAGTTTCGATCGAATTGGGATTCGGGGTCGGTATTGAATCTTTTAGAGGGTAGCTTACGATATTAATGTATCGAATATTGGTTGGTCGATATAAATCTATCAATGATTCAGAACGCGTCAATTTCGAACGAGCGAGTCGCTGGAACGTAAGAGGATAAATGAAAATTGATCGAACTTCGAATTCTGATTTATAATGTGAGGAAAAGTCAAGGAGCTATTACTTCCTAAGTTCCACCAAGTTTCTTTTTCATTGCCTTATCGTTTCTTTTCCACCTATCCGATTTACCACACTCGTTAAGCGATCAGAGCTATTTTTCTAGCCGCGACCTTTTCACTCTGAGCCGTAAAAGCACGATTGCACCAACCAGAAGATTATTTCCAATAAGAGTATTAATAGATTTTACTCATCTTGTTTTCTTTGTTATTTGGTCGATAATACTTGCCTTCGTATGAATATTTCATTCTATACGTGTATGTATCAACTTTAATCATAATCAGATTTTTTAAAATTCTAATTCCCAAAATATGTTGTAATCTGTGAGTTTTTAAAGAATAGACGATATATCGGTTCTTTGTTAGAACCTTTATACGATCCCCTCAGAATTCCAACTGATCAACTCAACTTTTTATCAATTACTAAATTCTATCACATAAATACATAATTAATATTCAATTATCGAGGGACAAGTCACTTATCGTCATGTTATATTATCGTCAGTTCTGTTATTACAAAAACTTGACATAAGCAATAGCAATTTCCAAGGTAAATGAAGAAAATAATTTTTGTCACATCATTACTTTTTTTCAGCTTTTCAATTTATGGCGCCGATCAATGTGTCTTCTGAACGGTTCGTATAACGGATATGTATTAACAGTTATTTTCGGTACCTTCTCAACCCCTGTTGAAGTATTCACGAGTCATACATTCTCTTCTACGCAACGAACCTCTACTTTCATCCTCACTTTAACCATTTAAGCAACTACAATTTACTCGGACACCCAGCGACGGTATATCCAAAGTAACAACGTGTTTTCCCTCGATAACGCCATAATCCAATCTTCCATCCCACCAGCCTCGACAATCAAGACCCGGAGCAGCTTTTTCCCGTGCGGAAGGCCCATCGACGAAGATCGATCAAGTCTGATGACGAGAACAGGCGTTGAAGAACATCCACGCTCGTTTGTCCGATCGTCGTCGGCGCGATCTCCCGAGGAACGCGAGTAGCCGAAATCGAATTTGTCTCTCGCGACGATCCATTACCGAGCACATCCCTTCAGCCTTTTTCTCGAGTCCTCCGTGACGTCGGTAGCGTAGGAAAACCGGTGCTCGCGCACGTCTACACAGGTAGCGAGGCAGGCGACCAGGCGGGACGGGCCATGCATTATGTATAATACATCACGTTATTGGTTCTCTCAGTGATTCCACCCTTGCCAGCCTTATCGTGTACCGCGCCACGGCTCGGCCTAGTAAAACATAAGCATCGGGAAACGATAAATAAGGGAAACGTGGGCCGCATGCCGCGCCACGGTTCCCGCAGAAAGCGTGCGCGGGGAAAATGTTCTCGGTCGAGCCCCTCTTCCTCCTCTTTTTCATTTGGATCTCGTGGTTCGGAGAGGGTAAAACTGGTAGTTGTATGGTAGCCAACCTTTTCACAGGGCCACCCTTGGGTCCTTAAGGAAGGTTCGAAAAGCAGAACCACTCGACCCTCGACCTATCACGTATGCACGTTTCATGCCACCCTCTGCATCGCTTACGTGCTCTTTTCGATATTGCGCCAACTTGTTTAGGTTATTTAGGTTGTTTAGATTGCAATTTATTAGAGGAATTTTGTAGAATTGGCGAATGGACGAGTTTGAAATTCATAGGAATGATTCGTTATCGATCGATGTTACCAGAATTACGGGTACGATAATTTACTATATTGCTTGTTTAGTATCATTTGTTAGTAGCTACATAGTGTGTAACTACGAATGTCGGATTTATTAGTACTTGTTAAAGTTACAATTTTTCGTGTTGTTAATCGACACTATTTTTGACAAATCTGTTTTGTGTAAATATTACAGTTCAGACTAGTTAATTCCAAAATTATCCGTGCATTATGTAGCCATTATCAGTTACAACTAACTGCAAGAAAGAAAAAAAGGTTTCAGAAATTTCTAGCCATTAAAACACTCTAAATTGATTGAACTAGCTACAAACTGCTTCAAATAAACTGCTTTAAACCGTACGAAAAGAAAAATAGAAGCACACAGCCATAGTTTCTATTTTCTTTCTATATTATCTGACTCATAAACTATCATTTTTCTCTAAATCCAGCCTTATCCAACGTTCGCTAACACGGTAACCCATATAAAAGGTACCAGAGTTCACGGATATTTTTCCAGCGTGATTCCAACGAAGCGCGTTTCCCTCGAGTCCCGGTATCAGTCAATCGATCATCTCGTCAGTATCGTGACACGGTTGCTCGACACTCGATACTCGTCGTTCATCGGCAGCCACCATGATAGAACAGGGGGAAAGGAGGTTGGTACAACGGCATTCGTCACGTTATCAAGTCGGCCGCACACGCCGCGTGTTGATACACAATTATGCATGGAAACGTGCCGACAGGGTGGAGTCGCAGCGCCGTTCGTTCGCTAGATTCTGCCCGGAGACGTTCTTTCCTAGAAACAGGGGGCTGTCCGACGTTTATCATACGACGTTGAGTGCCAGCACTTCGGTGATCCATGACTCCTTGGAGAACGCGACAGAACGAGGGAGTCAGGGAAATAGGTTTGAGAACTTGTTCGCACAGTGCTGAAGCGTCCAGCTTCTCTGGTAAGAATACGAAATCGAGTGAAACAGCAACCGGTGAAGTTGCGTGGGAGACTTAACTCTTCTTATGTGAATTTAACATTTTTACCTTGTTTTTCACAAGTTCCAACGGTTGAGTATTTTAGTTTAGTTGTTTTAAACAACTGTTCGATTACACGAATACAACCTCTCAGGGATTAAATCGATCAACTCTACATTTTTCTAATTTCTTAGTTTCATTATATAGACATACAATTAGCGTTTTATTCTCAAGAGGCGATTTACTTTCATTTATCGTAAGAGAATAACATAAAAAATGACCTTTTTTGTATTTTTTTATCGTGGCTTCCAAATGCATCGTATCACAGGTTTTATACGAGGCTACGAGGCGTCTTAGTATTTAAGAACAGGAATATATTAGATTGTCCCAAAAGTTCCTTTCGTTTTATAAAGAAATAATAGATGCACAACATTTATTGTTTTATATTATTTTATTGAATTATGTAATAATAGAACAAAATGGATCATACATTTCTAATAATAGAACAAAATGGATTATACATTTTGTAATAATTGAACAAAGTGAATAATACATAACTCAATAAAATAATATAAAACGAAAAATGTTGTGCATCTATTATTTCCTTGTAAAACGAAAGGAACCTTTAGCACGACCTAATACTACATATTTTTATCTTATCGCGAATATCGTTACTTCGATTCCTGCAGCTCCTTCGATCTTCAATTTAAAATCAATCTATTATCGCTAACTACGATGGCGGCACTAAACTTGAAGAAACGCGTTCGATTTAAGAATTCAACGACAATCTCCTGAACCTCGGTCGCCATATCTGCCCGGCACGCAACATACAATAATCTTACCGATGCACGAAACGTCTGCGGGGCACTTTACATTCTCGTGATTTCCTGTCGTTCGGCCATTCTCTCTCCCGTTCTGCATTCATCGACGGATCTCTCCCGTATCCAGCAGGCTCTCCTCTCTTTCTTCGGCTGACGAATTTATTGCATCCGAAACGGAGCGAAGATTTCGCGGGACCGTGTGAAAGCGAGCGACTCGCGCGCGCGAAAGAAGCTCCCTTTGCTTGGCCCGGGACGCGGAATCTCATTTAGAATTCATGCAGTACGTACGACCGAGACTCCAGAACAGAGTAGATCGTCCTATCGGGCTGCAGGGGGTTTGGGGGTGGTTCTTCGTGGTGTTGGGAAAGATCCTGAGCGTCGGGAGAATAAGAGAACGAGGAAGGATGGGGACATAGGGAAAAGGAAAGGGGGCGAGGAGGGTGGCAACGCGGTGACACTCTCATTTCGGGCAAAATTTACAAGCCGTTCCCTCGCGTGCCTCGCATAGTCAGACCTAGTCCAACCTTACTATGTAGATATTCTCAACATAGCTAACGGTCTGATGTAATTCAACGTGCGGCAACTACTATTCGGTACTTGTCTTTTAAACTCGTTTGACGGTGAGCTGAGTGCGGGGTAAATAATTGGATGGATAAAACAACGTTTATTTGATATTGAGAATGGATACTGAATGAATATCAAAAATGGATGCTGGTAGTAATAAGATATTTTAACTGAATGAAGACCATACAGGAAAAATATGTTAAGTTTATTTTTGTTGATTTTGTAATTTAGATTACTTGGTAGTTAAAAAGTAGTACTTCGATATGAAATTGTTATTATTATTACTCGCGGATATATAAGCCTTAAGTACACAATTTTATTACAAGTCGTTTGTGTATGACAAAGTTCTATTAATATCATACCAAATTAGAAGGAGGATTGTGAACAGGAGGATTGTGTGTATCGAATTACAAATTTTATTGACGTTTATTATTATGCGGTTAACGCAGTTAAATCGTACGGTAAGCTTCTTGATGCAGTAACATACGGTTTCTTCTGAATGACATATTTAATTTAAAAAGAAACAGTAGTCTCAGGGCACATGATAATATCATTTAGCATTTTATGTGCCATCAGTAAATCAAGTATAATGGGCCTGCGACCCATTCGATAGGCGGTTGATACTTGCAAACATGTTACAAATGTAATGCTGATATGGAGATCAGACAGCTCTCGTGTATTCCAAATCAGAACGGACACATAAATAATACAAAATTCTCAAAGTATTAATATTCTTAAAAAATTTAAATATGCAGGTAACCTAAAGTTTCAAATGCTCTGGATAGTACTATAGACGTGTCTAGTAAATGACAGGTTCGTCAAGAAAGTGGCGCCAAGATCACAAATATCATTTACACTAGACAAAATGGCTGAATAAATTGATACATTCGAAGATATAAGATTTTTGAAAATAGACAATTAATTAGCAGAATAATAGTCAGGAATACTCGTCTTCAACTTATAGGAACAAACATTAGAATCTTACGAACTTTCAACATTAGAACCAATAAAATAATGTCAAAATGATTAATTTGTCATAACATAGTAAGGGATAAAAGTTTGTTTATTTTCTAGCATTATGTATCTTATGTTGTTTTGGCAGGAAAATTCCATTTTTATTTCTTGTTCATGATACAAGGTTTATATCGCATATTGCCCATAACTCTGCTGATAGAGCTACTTGAATTGTAGGTGTTAGTGATGATAATATCCTAAGTAACCTATACATCAACGCCACCCTGCTTCTTTTTGGCTCTTTTCAATAGGGCGTCCTCCATGTACTCGTCATCCACGAAACACCTCACTACCGGTCGGCACGCAATGATCGCGAGCTGCCCTCGCGATACCCCTGCTGCTGGCCACGCCAACGGAATTGTTGCGCCATTATGGAAGTTACGTGGGCGTGCACGATCGCAATTCGCCGCTTGCCAACTTTATTTACGAATTGGATCGGTCGACGGCACGAGAGCAAGGGATCGAGAAACCTGTTCTTCTTCGCGCGGCTCTTCCGCAAGCCAATCGTGAGTCTCAGGTTCGTTTCGCAGCACAAAAGGGAAAATTAATGATTCCCTAACGAATCGATGTTTATTTGACTTCCTCGTGGTATGTACTGCAAGTGGTGGAAGGTTTATCATTGGTTCGGTACTTAATTTTTGGAACCGAAGAAACTGAATGTTCACATATTTTTGTTTGAAGTGTAAAACTGGTATGGAAATGTGTTCAGTATGTCGTGGATGGAAGATAGTTCGAGATAGGAGATTTCTTGAAATTTGAAGAGAAGTAATATTACTGTTTGACTATTAGCGCCTAGAATGACCCATCCTACTTAAATACTCGAAATCATAATATAAGAGGCATTAGGAATTCGAAGGAAAGTAACATTACGGTCTGGCTAGTAAAGTTTAATCCGACCTATTCTACTTAAACTGTCAGAATCAGGTATCTACGTAGCGATTATAACAGTTACATAACAACTCTTACGTCCACGACAGATTTTATGTTCTCTTCCGCTTCTCGTAGCATCCTAAATTATTAACTAGACTGTAAATGTTCATATTTATGAAAATATGTTAAAATATACAGGGTGTACATAAAACACAAACTATCGAGATTGAAGTTCTCATTATAAAATGGGGGGGGGGGGATGGAACAATCCAAACAACATTTCTTAAACCGTATTCGTAACTATAAGTCTATAAAGTTACAAAAACCTTTCACAATCTAATAGTACTAAAAAATGTCTTATCACATCCAACATCACAAAAATTCCGCTCATATCCGCAACATCTCGACCCATATCTATCCCACGTCAAACATCGCCGGAGTCCCAACACTTTGTTCAAGAGTGCAAAGGTCCTCGAGTCTCGGTTCCAGGCGTGCATCCTGCGTGAGGTCGGGATTCTGAAAGCGGAGACATTGCGGGATAAGGATATGATAGGACAGGACAGGGTCGGGCGGGGAACGGTTGCGCGAGCGTGAAAGGTACGTGTCGCCGCGAGGGAAACTTACATGCATATCCTGAGGGAGGTCGCGCGGCGTCAGGTTGGCACAAGGGTGGCAGAAATTACGGCGTCTCGACGACGCCACTTCCTAAGTCTGGCCCGGCATTACCTTACCGCCGCGTCTAACCCCGTATCCGTGGCTCTCTGCCGTAAGCTATCCTCTTTCAGCTCGCAGCATCCACGCTAGTCGTGGCCCAGGTGTTGCTTTCCAGCCGGTTAAAGCTACTCCGTCGTTCCTGTCTCACAAGGAAACGTTGCCTAGGCCCAGCAACGTGTATCGAGCCTACTCGACAGAGGGTGGAGGCGACTTGCACGGCTTTGAGTTGACTCTGCTTTCGCTCCGTTGGAGCACCTGCAACGCCCAGCTTGCCATGTCGCGGGCGAAACGACGAACTTGATGTGCCTTCCGGGCTGATGCAAGTTTCCCAAGAAGTTTTCCTCCGGCTGGTCTTCCTGAGTTCCGAGAAATTTTAACGCGTGGCCCCGGGAATATTAAATTTGTTTAACAAGCTCCTTTCTCTCTTTCTCTCTCTTACTCTAGCTTACTCTTCCTTTCTCCCTTTAATTCGCTGTCTTTGTTCGTAGAGTGGTTCGGTTCTCGCAGTAAGTTTCGGTCCTTCGTTCGAGCCTTCGGGAACTTAAGGGATCGCAAAGGCTAAAATTAAATTTCGTCTAATTAACGACTGCAGACGGGAACGGCCCCGGTGATAACCTCTCCGCGGAGACGTTATTGCCATTCTGCAAATATTCCTGGAACTTCGCTCGTGATTTTATTTCTCGCTAGATGGCTGGATAATCGAAGACGCGCTTATTAATACGATGGAGGAGAGAGAGATAGAAAGTTTGCATATAACCGTCGTAATTGCTGGGCCGTTGAAATCTTCTTTATATAATAAAAGTTTTAAAGCTGATATACTTTTAAATGGTTACTTTTAGATTGTGTATTGTAATTTGTAATATAAATCACGTATATCTCTGTGTATGTACTAGTATTGATTTGAACAATTAATACTGAAAAATTCAATTAATAAATCCACAGCATAAATTAATCTACTGCCTTTTACATTAAAAATTTTGCAACACAGATACCTGATTAATATCTAATTAAAAAATTCATATGATTCACTTCCATAACTTTACTTAATGCGAGAATGTGGCATAAATAATATTAAGACAATACAATAAGACAAATTTCAAAAAGTAGTAACATTATCGATTTCCATTATTTTACGTTTGTACGGAGTAAAACTATTGCTACCAACGTTCTCTGCGCATCCTCTTCAACTACCAACCCCCGCGACACGTTCCTCCATATATTATTGCGGACAATTCGCCAATCAATCTGCGCTCGCCTAATTATCGCTTAGAATCCATCAATCGGTCGCGTGTCCCTTTTCGCCATTCTTCGAGCGGTTGGCAGCGATCTCGCATAAAGAAGGAAACGTCGCGACTAATCCACTCAGTGTGGTGGACAAAGCCGCTCGTCGATCGAAACGGACGAAGATCGTGGCCGGGATATCTTCATCCATATCAATTACTCCGCGATTAGATGGATGAAGATACGGATGCCGGGGGAACCGTCGCGGCTCTTCGACGACAGACGGACTCGCGCAGACGTCCGGGTGGACCCTCGCGGCGAGGACCGGAGGTAAGAGGCCCCTCGTGATTGACAACGAGGCTGCCACGATCGGGGACCGGCTGATTCTTTGATTGAACGCTGTCACTGGCCCGATAAGAAACGGTCCGTCGAATATCTTAATGAGAGTCGCCCGTAGAGAGTCTGGCCTCCGCCTCTCGGAATACGGAGCCCCGTTTGCGTTTCACGTGGCTAATTAACCAGCATAGGATCTATTTACACCGCAGGGTATCGGTCTCTCCTGTTGACGTCGCGAGTCGAAGACGCTGCCAATTAACGTTGGTCAATCGATCTTGCGCGCGTACCGCGACGTACTTGCGGTAGCGCGCTTCGTTATCGCTGGCCAAGTGTCTTTTTGCCTGGAAACGTAAACCGAGGGGGGTGGCTGAATCGATCGCTGCAATTAAAGGAGGCCGCGTGTTAATTGATCGGCGAACTTGCGACGGATCGGAACAGGATTATATGGATGGGATGTCGAATAATGGACAACGTGGTGAATAGGTCTCGAAGAATTCTGCGAGGATATGGATTGATGTACTTGAAGTATAATATGTAGATTTCATGTTTTTCTTATTGCAGGTTCTTATTGCAGGACTTCATATTTTTAAATGAAATTGTGGAACAATTTTTATACTCACAAACAGAGGTTCGAAGTATTGCTCACGTTTTGACAAGTTTTTCAATAATGCTGCGTAAGCCTTGAAAAAGCGAAGCTAATAGTATTTTTAATTTAATTTTGATGTTTAATACAGTAGCGTCTCGTCGTCCTAGCTACAAGTTAGGACCATAACTCGCCAGTTACGAAAAGTGATATGTTTCTAAAAAATCCCAAGAATGTTTCTTCAATATTGAATAATATTTGTTTATTCTAATATACGTAAGAAATATTCACCTCACAAACTCATCTTCAAAATAGTTGTCGAAGGATGGGTCGTAACTTCCTGTCGCTGTTCTTAAGCTATTCAATCTTAAACTATTAAACAGCGATACCCACATACGCAGTAAACTTGCAATTCACTTATCTTCTCACTGCTATATTCAGAAACTCCATTCCAAGGGAAACTGTAAAATACGTAAAAAAACCACACGTTTAGTATTAACGCTTCTTTTCTTTCTTTGAATGGCAAACAAAAGAACAATATGGACAAATAGTCTAATCTACGATCGATAAGGAGCGGACGATCGCGATATCGGTACGCAAAGGCGGGTTTCCAAAGCGGGACCAGCATCAGACAAGAAGACGGGGGAGAGTGGGAGTAACGTCGGTCGAAGGGAAGCGTGGAAGAGTTAAGGAGATGCGGTGCATGTAAGACGCGGTCGTTATCTTGTCGATCAAACAATTAACAATGCCAGCCGGTAGAAGCGAAGCGGTGAGGAAGAAGAAACCGGCACGCAGGAGGTGCACCTTGATCAAGGGGATCCACTGAGTCGAGAGATACCGGCACGGTACAGATAGAAGGGACACAGAGGATCCGATCGCCTGTGTAGGGGAGCCTGGCCTCTCGTCGACGTCTCCTTTTCGCAGTGTTACCGTTAATTACCCATTAATTAGCCGTCCCTTAATTGCCAGTGACCGTGCATGGCCGCGTACTAGTCGAAGGACAAGGTCGAGGCTACATCTGCTGCTCTTTGTGATTGGACACCGTTGCGACGATCTCGTTTTCAGTTTCTTCGATGAAGTTTGATCGCGAAATCACAGTGGTGAAGAGATTAGATTCGAGGATCTTTTCAATTTTGGAAACTCTGTCGCTGATCAAGATAATTTTATTTTTTGAAGTATATACAATCTGGAAAATGTCTGTAACTTAAACACGTGGGTGAAGAACCAAAAAAGAGAGAAAAGGATGACGAAAGAAGTAATTAGCCCGATTTTACATTGAAATTCTCGAAACTGAATATCGCATTTGAATATTTGAGTAAATCTTCGATAAACTGTTGAACCAAGTTCCTAATATACAAGTATTCAAATATTTGTTCATCATACGCTAGTCGCTTTACAAGGTTAATAATAACGAGTTCATATCAAATCAGCTTGATCTATCTATTACACTTAGAGAGGGAAAACACGAATATCGCTGGCTGAAACTATACATCTAAACTATGGTATATCTACAATTTAAGACCCTAATGAAATTCTCCAGAAAAAATCTTCCTTTCCTAGAATACATTTACATTGTCTTAAGTCTTCGATTTCAATTATACGAGATATATCGAAAACAAAGGAACTGTAAATATAGTAGCATTGGCGAAGAAGATATGTCTAAACACGTATCTCAGGCTCCTTGCTTGAACCTTCTCCATACCAGGAACTCATCATCGAAGGAAAAGACACATCACGACTGCATGAAGAAAGCAAGGAAGGATGGTCCCACGATACTGGAGATAGTCGTGGGGGCAGAGCGCGGTCGGACTCAAACGGCGAAAAGCGATCGCTTCATAAGTCAACGCCAATCAGGGAAACGTTGCGGTGGAGGCTGGGCGCCGGTTCGGCTCGGATGGAGAAGAGGAAAGAGCGGTGGAACGTCTGGGGGCCGCGAATCGCGGCGCAACAAGAAATATAGCACGAGGGCCGCTATTTCACCCGCTAAAAGAGAACTGGCAGGACGCCCGGTCCGACGAAAGTGCAAGAGAGAAGAATGAAGAGAAAGAGAGAGGCCTGGCAGGATATAATGGCACAAAGCTTCTTTGAATCTTAGAGCCTCGCCGCCCCGCACTGGTCTTCGCTATCGACGATCTGCTGCATCGTATGCAAATCCTCCTTCTTATAAATACATCAGCCTCCGCGGATCTTAGTTGCCCCTCTTTCAGCCTGGGCCTCTCGGTTCTCTGCGTTCGCCTAACCCGCCGTCCCGCTGTCGGCGCATTGACAGTTGACTGGGGGACGCGGCGTCGCCGGTTCGAATGAATATTCGAATCGGCCGACTTTGTGTCCGCGACGGAACCAGAGATTGATGGCCGAGTCGATACGCTGCGGGGTGCTGCCTCCCTCGACAGGATAGCGCGAAGGAAGCTTGGAAATTGCGCGTTCGCTACGTGCAACTCGGTGGTTTAGGTGAGAAGCACGAGGTGGTAAGTGGTTGCGAAGAGTCGATGACTAGGATTTATCGCACTTGAAGTTTATTGCGATAATGAGAGTATTTGTTAGAGTTTACCAGGGTTTACCATGGGAGTATATTTATTTATTAGAGGAGATCGTAATAAGTATCGACTTAGGTTCGGAAAATTCTTAGAATTTGAAACAATTTAAAGGTAGTGTGATTTTACAAAATTAACGTTTTATTAAATAATAACACATGTAGCATTTTTCATGTAGTATTGGGTGTTTTTACGGGACACTCGTCTTTTCTAATAATTTGTTGAGGTTTTAAATATTCGTTGAAATAGCGTCTCCAGATTTGTTCACTCTTTTCTTATCACAGAAGACAAAGTTTTGTGAACGTCGTAATGAGCGATAGTTGATTCTAATGGTTGAACGTTTCTTAATGTTTTTCATCGAATTTTATATACAAATGTTCCTCTTCAATCTCCATATAGAATCTATTTTATCCAGCAGTATTCCATAAAAGTACATAATAAATAATTCTCTTGAAATCTCTGCAAATATAAAATGCACAAAATATTATAGGATAAAGCAATCGTTAAAAGCGCAAAGAATTTCCAAGCAATTTAACATACAGTTTACAAAATTAATAAGAGAAAAGAGAATTAAAAATAAGTTTAACAACAAGATGGGAAATCAAAGAGAAAAACAGTCAGTGTTTCAATTGTTTTCTTCTTCAATAACTATTCCCAGTACAAAGCAGCACCCAAATTACCAAAACACTTAAGAATCAATAGACGCTGTGAATGGCCGATTACTTTCGATCACCGTCGAAAATCGTCGTTGTCTGACTGGAATGGCGATTTCGGGTGTCGATTTTTCTGAGAAAGATCGCGTGCTTTGGCAATCCGGTCAGGCCTGCCCCCGGCGGTGCGAACAAATCGTTATAATCGACACGACGCATTCGGTACGCTGGCTCCGTGACAAGATGTGGCAGGATAAGGATGATACGTGTCTCATTGTACGAGACCACGCCGCCGCCACGGGGGCCAGTCAACGAGGGCCGGATGATCGGCTCCATCAAAATGCACCGCGCCTCTTCTCAGCCTCGATTCCCATTGTGGATGGTCTTTCAAAGCCCGTGATAGCCAAGCCGGGCCACTGCCAGGACACCTGCATGCCGTTGCATTAAATCACCATCGAAACACGTCCAAAGAGTTTCTCGCGCGCCTCACGGTGGTCCTCATCTCCATGCGCCCTCGCCGCGGAAAGCGAACGGACACGCGCCCGTTCCCCGGCAAGATTTATCGCACCCGTCAATGAACGGGCTACTTAAAGGGGTGAGTTCGGTGAGAAAGAGCTTGGATTGGTGGATGAATTGTGACCGGGCGAGTTTAGGGGTTTTTAGGTGTAGAAGAGTTATGTTAATTGTTATAGTACAATATATATTGTGTATATATCTGAGCTACAGGAAGTATTTGCACACTGTTGTATTTATTATTTATTTATTTATCATCGGGTTAAAGAAGAATACTTTAGTGTACAAATAAGTATGCAATTATTATCATCGTGAAAGATAGGAAGATATGAATAAGACGGCATCTAAAGATTGTATGTGAACAAGAAAAGTCAAGGACCTCGTAGATCTCATTAATATTTATTTATTTATTTATGGATTGAATAATAACTCTTTGGTGCACAAGTAAATATGTAATCATTGTCATTGTCTATACGAAAGCAAGACATGAATAAGACCCAGCCTAAAGGTGGTATGTGAACAGGAAAGGTCGAGAACCTCGCAGATCTCATTAATATTTACAATGATGCAGTTGATACAACTAAAAAGACCATAAAGAGCATTATATAATTCTTGTATGAGAAGGAGACGCTTTAAGTCGGGCTGAGAAACATACAATTTAAAACAGGATTATAGTATTTGGAAATATGGTACAGATAGTGTTACAGTATTGAGAATCTGGTTAACTATGACCAAGCATATTAAATTTTGTATATTTTGAATAAGTTTTATCATTAAAATAAGGATTTTATAACAAAAATAGATATTATAATAGATATTAAGATTGTATAAGTGCTACATTCTTGATATTTTATTTAATAAAAAATGAATCTACCATTCTTACAAAATAAACGAGTCTCAAAATACGTATATGTTAACATACACCTTCGTTTATTCACAGTTTAGTTTGTCCATTTTCATTTTCAGTTTGTAAATTTCCATAAATTCCTACACGTTTCTCAACACCATATAAATTTACAAACGTTCTAACCATCAGACCACAACAATTTTAATCTCATCAAAATCCGGAAATCAACGTGTAATACAATACCACATTGCACGATAAAAACAAATTATTGTGTGTTGCGAAACAGAAACACGAAGTCACAATGTACACGCATAATATGTTACGTTATTACCATAAAAGGGACAGATATCGGAGATCTTGCAACGATTAAAAGATACGTTTGAAACCCAGTCTAACAGTTTTCTTTTGGCCGTGTTTCCCGGGGTGAAATGAATTACTACGGTCTGCGTGGACAGGATCGTTGAACGCAGGAATTACGCGGACCAGCATTACGCCATGTTACATCCACCGTATTTCCATATTTTTAATTCTGCCGCCAGTGTAACGAGAAAAATGTTACCTTCGCAATTATAGATAACAAATGGTTTGTTTGGTGGTCGGCACGTTTTTCGGGGATGGACCAACACGGACGTAGCAGGCGTGCACTGTCGTTTTGTTCCCTACAAACTTGGGAACGACGGAAAAAGGGGGACACGGCACGGCGGCGGCCCACGCGCAATAATGCTGGCCTGGAAAAGCTGAAAAAGAGGGCCAGAAGGGCAACCATTACTTCCGACGTTTCGCGTCCAAACGATCGCCATTTGTCTCGTCGCAGCCGGTATTATGCAAAGAGCCCTCTGCCATTCGGTGACTCGGCTCGTACTGCTAGTGAAAGTTATAAACAAACGGCATGCCTCCGTTTTTCTTTTCCTGTTCCTCTTTCGCCATCCTTGTCCTGTCATTTTCCATCTATTCCTCTCTCTCTCACTCTCGCGCGCGCGTAGCCGCCACCAAACCGGAATACGTTGGTGACGTACTGCGAAAACAAGGTCAACTTTCATCCCCCGAATTTATGAATGTTTGAGAATTTTTCGTCCGCCAGTGCGGGAATTTGTGGCTGGCGTTCAGCCCAAGAATTATAATCGTGCCTGCATCATGTCCACACCGTAGAATTATGCAAATTCTTGGCTGCTTCAGAGATGAATGAGTTGGATTAAAAAGAATACGAGGTAGGCTGACTGTAGCGTGTTCTTTGGTTTGTTATAGTAGAATGCTTTTAGAATAGTTTTTGAAGTATTTATGTGTACTACGATATTGGGATATTGGAGATTGAGGTCCTGGCAGGTTGAAGGAAATTGGACAGGGATGCTATGTTGTAGGTGTTCGTGATGGAATTTTCAAAGTTATAGGGCGTACTTCTGTTCGTACCTTTCGCTAGCTACCAGCCAGCGAAATACGAACGTGATCGTATGGAAACGCGGGTCAAGAGGTGACCAGATGAAGGCGAAGACAATGTATGCCCCCAGTGCTGCTGGACAGAGACATCACAACGTCTGGAACGTGAGTATTCTCCGCGGAGGATCTTGGAGATACCTTCAATCACGATTTATCGTCTCCGATATGTTCTACCCTTTGGACTTTGTATGATTTCTAACCTAAAATATACATAAAGATTTCTATACGAAGAAGATATATACATTTTCATCATAGTAAAGTATATCTCACTGTCTTGTTAGCCTAAAAAATTGTGTTTTTTGCAAAAATTCTGCAAAAATTTTATTAAAGTATGGATAATAAAATATAGTTGGAAATAAGGACAGAAATGACACATAATAAAGAAGTTATATTTCAAAGATTCCACGTTGGATTCTCGAGCGAAATTTCTATTGTTTTCGAGAAACGACGATCGCTGGTGTTTCTCGCCGAGTGGACGTATAAAACGTGCAGGAACCGCAGTAGTGAGTCGGGTTACGTGGTAGACGATGGTCGATCCGACGGCCATTAGCTCTGGGTAAACAGAGCCATACTTTATTCGAGGGGCGTCACTCTTCCTCCAACGCGGTTCCGCTCCTTTTTGCCCCGAAACTCGTAATGTTCTGTGTCAGAAATACGCTCGAGATCGGAACGGCAACGGTGTTCGTTTTCGCGTTTAAACGCTAAAAAACGCAACCCCTTCTCGGTTCCCTCTCTATCATCCGTAAGGAAGTATCTCTTCCTTCGCGTCGATCGTGCTTCTTGCCGTTTTCCTCTTTGTTCCTGGCGATCGAACAACTTAGGCTCATCCCTGGTACTATTATTTTCGAAGAAACGAAAAATTTAGGTCGATTATTGCAGAAAATTTATCTTATGAATTGAAGTAAAGAAGTTTTGTTAAGTCGATCAAATTTTCTTTGTTAAGCAATTCTGATCGATATTCTAGTTTGTAGGTCTCCTAGGTTGTAGGCAAATTTTTATTCATAAAATATAAAATGGAGCAATAGACATACTTCATAATACGATAACAGCTTTTCTCGAATACGGCTGGAATTTTCTTATTTCTTACAGGACATATAAGGACAGGATACATAATCCTGTAATTTGCGGTCAAATTTTTACGTGACACCATGCATCTCAGTTCATTCGCGTATTCTTCATATCACTTCTCATCGCACACAATCAATCACATTTGGGACTGATACTTCTAAATATTCGTTCAATTCTTAATCCACATAATTATGAAAATGTTTTTCGAATACCAAGAATATTTTTAAGAATTATCGTCATCATAGCATCAAAATTAATTCAATCCACAAATTGTGTCGTCCATGATTCACTCACTCGTAAACATCTTCGTCCTCCTTTTCTCTCTCTCTCTCTCTCTCTCTCTCCCTCTCTTTGTCCTTTCCTCTCTCCTCCTCCTCCTCGTTTGGCTCTGTCTCTCTTCCATGGCAACTCCTTGACTTGTAAATAAAATATCGTAGTCACGAGGGAAAAAAAGCGTCATGTAACAAGATACAAGCGTCATCGGATGACGGCGTCCGCGTCTGCACGGAAACGGAGGCCGGAGGATCGAGAAATACACCAGGAGCGGAAGCACCGCAGACGGCGGCGTTGGCGAGACATGGTGAACAGTCAGACGAGAGCGTCGATCGAAGAAACGACCTTGTCGATCCACGACATGCAGACCGCGTCTTCCCTTTCGCGGAAACTCGTGGCACGCGAGGAGACGGATTTTACGAGGAGGCGGACAAAGTAACGCGCGCAGGTTAATTGCCGGGAAGGGCAACGCACGGATAATGGCCGAATAGCAGGACGGCAACGCGTCGAACTTTCTTCGAGGGCGCCTTCTCATTGCGATCACGTGCCTCCGTGCCTTTGCTCGTCGCGTCTTATTATTTTGTTGCATCCTTTTCGCCATGCCACGCAGTCGAAGATCGGACGAGTTATGATTTAGGAATAGGGAAATAAAGTTTTGCTTGTGTGAGTTGTTTTTTAAAGAGATTGTGTAACATGTTCTAATTGGTTGTTCGATTGATGGTATAGATTAGTCTCCATTTTAGTTTCGATTGGTTAGAAAAATTAGTAATGGCAGTATGATGTTTCTTCCTCGCAGTTTGACTGTCAGTAGATTTAGTGCGCGTTAATCAGACATAGATGCATAAAGCGCTGAGAAGTTGATCGATTCATTACAGGCATTGTTTTTTTTTTTTTTTTTAATTTTGACTGAGAACTTGTGATTATTTATGCTATCTCTTTGTAATAAGTAAATTTATGAAAACATATTACTTATTTGTTAATTAACGAAATTGGCAATTTCATAGGAATTGTATTTGATTGAATCTTATACTTAATTCGTATAAAAGTAATGCTAGAATTATACAATTCGCACAATTAATACTTCATTCGATTGTGACTTTCTGTTAATATTTCTAATTGTAACAAATATATCAATAATCTATAATGTAGTAATAATATTTGTATCTCATCTTCGTAACTCTTACACTATCTCCACGATACTTAAACAAGCACAGCATCCACTGAAGTTTAACCGAAACCAAAAAATTGAATCTCAACCATCATCTCCACAACACCTCATCTCTACATCATTCGAAAACACTTTAGACCATCAACAAGCGAGACGACCCAACGCCACGATCCCTGCAGAAACCCCATTATTCCCAGAGGCCTGTGGTATCTCGTGCGCGGTACGCGCCACCCCCTCAAGCGAGGTTCCGTTGAATCTGTCGGAAAGTGGCTCGTCGATACGTCTTTTCGCGGGGGAAGCCAGTCACCGGGATGGCGATTCACGTCGAAAGCTCCAGCAGGGGATAAGGTGGCCGTGGGCCAGGGCCGTTTAACCGGCGATAAATCCCGGTGCTGGGCTTGGAACAGCCCTGCGGCAGATTCGCGGCGGGGAAATATAAAAAGTCGATTCCGCGGCCGAGCGAACGAGTTCTCCAGGTATCGGGGGACCCCGAAGAAACTCCGAGCAAAGGGGGGAAAAAGGAGGACAGCGAAATGGCGGTGAAGCGGACAGAGAGACGATGGAGAGAGGAAACGAGTAAAAGACGAGGAGGAGGAGGAGAAGACGAAGAAGAAGAAGAAGAAGAAAAACAGGAGGAGCACGGAACAGGGACAGTTTGTGCGCGACTCGAAGACGAGAGGAAAAGAAAAGGACCAGGCCTCGAGGATAAGGAATACGCTTAGTGGAGAACGGGGCCACAAGAGAGGAGGGGAGGGTTCGTTAAATATACGAGTGTATTGAAATTCCGCTTGGAGACGGAGCGCGATGGGACCCGGTCGTTGTGGAAGGACAAGATCGCATGACGGCTCGAGGGCTTGGGAGCCTCCCGCTGTTTTGAATACGATCCACCGTCCGTAAGTCCTCGTGTTTGCCGCGTTGTGTGCAAGCGAACCGTCCGTACATACACCGGGTCCGTCCTACCACGGAGACGACAACGACCCGACGCGACTCTCCGCCACGCATACCGTCGTCCACTCTAATTTGAATGTAACAACGTTCCGTTCGCCCGCAATCCGATACCATCTCTGAGAGTCTCTCTCTCTCTCTCTCCCACCCCAGGCTACGACGAGTACCTTCCCTTCGCAGCAAGATTCTCCCTCTGCCTTTCTTTCTCTCTCCGCACCTTCCTTCTACAGCTCGCGGTGTCCTCTTGCTACATCCGCCGCTAAGATCGCGGACAAAGAGTATCATTACTGGATCAACGATGGTTCCGTGCTTGGAAAGGTATCGATGTCGTAGCGGATCCGTAGTTGGTGATCGTTCCATGGTGCGAAATTACGAAGGGGATGATTTTTTATGCGATTGAGGGGACGGTAGTGTATTTTGATTTGTATGGAAATTGTTAAAGATTCTTTTAAATCGGTACACGTATCGATTACACGTTAATTCTCATGTAATATAGTTGGTTCATAGTTGACGATGACAATTTTTTTTTTAGATTTTTTGGAAACTTAGGATGATACAAATAACAAAATTAAGCTCGAATATAAACGTTTCAGTTGACCAGAGGAACCAAAGATTAAGTAACTTAACCTAAATTCTTCACTTATAATGAAGCAGACATACTAATTGAGAGGTAACATCAATTCATGGGTACTCGTAATAATTCACTTCCCGCCATATTTTTGCTAAATCAATCTTCATAAACATCTTGTGGTACATTTGCTCGGTGAGCAACCGATTTATTCCCATTTCGTTTATCAAGCTGTTCCTGTTATTCCCGAAGCCTGTAAAATGAACACGTGAAATTATACAAGCAAAAACGAATCGAAAGTACCATCTGCAAGATACAAACGTCATTCCGTAACGGCAGAAACAAAACAGGCAATCGTCTGTTTAATACAAGCCTCGGAGCATCTAAATAAAACGTGTGTAATGCCCGAGCTTACCGTCTCCCCGTACGGGTATAATATCCGATTACAGCGTACAAATACGACAGGTACCGAATTAAATGCACGTCGATTGTGTCAAGCAGGCCGTCTGTACGAGCGGAACGTTGCACGAATTTACCGTAATGTTGCCTGCAGCGATTCATGTCAGCCGTTCAATCGGGCCGACAGTCTTCGTTTCTCTCGTAGTGCTGCTGCTACGTATCCCCGAAGCACCACGGGGAAAAAAGACGAGCAGTGGATGATGAAAAGGGTGAAACGCCTCCCCGCCGGGGCTCGATCGTTCATGACAATATTCGGTTACACATGGTCCCGTGTCGCCTGGCGAATACGTTGTTGTTTCCCGTTGCGATGGAAAATTACCTGGAGCGTTGTACGTCACCTGCCTCGTCCTTTTTCATTCCTGCCAGCCGATCGGTCGAGCCCAATAGACATGCGTGTTCTCAAAACGTCGGCTGAGCGTGAAAATTCCAGTTTATTTTTCGCCCTATTTCGATACGAAGTGACAGATAAACGCTCCAATTCGTATAGACAGGTATAAACGGTGTAACGCGATTAAAAGTTAACGTAAATGAAGCGAAAGAAATTGAAGATTAATCGATACCGATGTATCTTACCCGTGGAATTATTCCAACGCTATTCACGCAAACTCTCGACTGGTATCCTTACATTCTAAGTGGTCACGATAGTTTTGAGCAAATTTACTTTCGATTTTGCGATATTTTAATTTTTCTATATCTCATATGATAAATTCCATTTTATATGTGTATATGCGATGGTTTTTGTTATACGCAAAATTAAATAATTTCATCTACATTTTTATGGATCATTTACTATTCAACGATACGAATAAAGGATCAAGAAAACCTTCTTTTAGTTTATGTTCTACGTAATAGATTCCATTGATGACACAGAATAGAAACTATGAAATGAGATGTCCTAAGATAGAACAACTCCGTTTAAACTCTTATGGATCGCTTACAATTTAACAACACTGATTAAGAATTAAGACAACTTTCTTCACTTTCATCCACAGAAACATACAAGTTACATTTTCTATCGCTGTTATCATTCAAATTAGCGGTTGACATCTGTTGTCAGTTTGTGAACCACTGTCCCAAACTACACACAGATCCTCTCCGCCCGACAAATACGAAAAAATTCGAAAGAGCAGCAGAAACACGGATTGTTTACACGATCGGGCAGCCGGGCCGGTGTTTGGTTATATTACATGCAGAGTGCGCGATGACGGGGACGTGTCTCTGGATGATTGACGGACGACGGTGCACCATGTCGCATCGCAATGCAGGACGTCGCCTGGCTTCCCGGTAGCCGCATGACGCGAATCCGCAAGTTCTGCTGTGTCTGTGCGTGCCCAGAACGGGAGAAAGAATGGGAGAAAGATCGCGTTGAGGTGAGAGTGCGCCGGACACAGTGTGGAACAAGGGAGAAACGAACGAAGAAAAGGGAGATCCATCGTAAACGATTGCGAATGCGTGGATGGTTCGGTTCGCGCCGAGGCAAGGACGATCCCTTATCTTCGGATGGCTCCTCTTCTACGAACTCAAGGGCTCCGCGCCAAATTACTATAAATAGGCGCTAATCGATGCGGTGGGAAAAACGAACGGACGTGGATCGAATACCAGTCATCTTCGTCGAAGATGGAACCATGACTTGCGCTTGAGCAATGAGAAGATTTTGGTGACATCACTTTCTCGTGATGTCAGATTTGGATTATCGTCGACTCGTAGGAATTATTTTTTATACCATTATCGATGGAATGAAACATATTAACAACGATATCTGCGGAGTAAAGAAAATCGAGTTTTTTAATCGCAAATATGATTTAGAAGCAATCCATATTTGATCAAAGAAATAATCACGAACTTCGTTCAACGTATGTGAGAGTTTATAGGGCTCAGTGAATTTTTCCAGCGAATATATGGAGTCAGTTAGAAGTCAACCTATCTTCTACTCTATTTTTCAAAAATATCTTAAAATTTCAAGGTCACTATATACCTGAGGTATGTTGATGAACGAAGTGGATGGATTTTGCTTAACATTGCTTGCTTAACATAATATCATTGAACAAATTTAAGAATGTTAGATCGCACAGGAAGAAGTGATTGCTCGTGATTAAAACGAACTATCCTGTAAGAGGATATTCGAAGTATTCTAGAACGATTCGTTTACTAAAATCCTGTTACTTTAGTTTCCAATGTTACAAATAGTATTTATGTTGATTTATCAAGATACGAAACGATATTTTAAATAAAGCATACATGAGACACGATACATAGTAGATTCCCCGTGACCACCAATAATTCCGTGGCAAACGCAACATGTTAGCTCGGCTATGGTAGACCGAAAACGGTCTGGTTCGTGGCATCGTTCGCGGGAGACACAACAATTGCCCCGATAAATCTATACCGACGATAGGAATCTTCCGGCCGGCTGGACCGTTGGTGGGCTGAATATAAACCGTGACATATTCCTTTCCGCCGATGGAGAACGTCGACGTCTACCGTTAATTAGTTCCTGACAAGAGAGCCGTTTCCCCCCTGTTACCTACACCCTCGGGCCACCCGATCTGACTCCCCACCACCATTCCACCAGGTTCCCCGTGTGTCTGGAATCGCTTTTTTGTCGTTATAAAGTAACCGAACGTACGTACGTCAAGCGACGCCACTAGACAGGGAGAAAAGGCCAGTCGATTGGTAAATGGAAAATACGTAATCCGGCCGACGGGTCCGCGGACAGCCGAGGACAGGCTTCAGAAAATGAGTTTGCCAGCAGCCTCGCATCGCTGCGTGTAACATCAAAGAAGTCCAGCCTCGTTCGTTGGACGTGCACGTCGTCCATACGGCTGTTTCACGTATACACGAACGAACATAGAAAAATGTGTGAATGTGTGTGCGTGTGCATTGGAGGATCAGTGGATCGGTGTCGATTGGGACCGGATTCTGGCATCGGTGTGTCC
Source organism: Bombus pascuorum (assembly GCF_905332965.1). NCBI lineage: Eukaryota > Metazoa > Arthropoda > Insecta > Hymenoptera > Apidae > Bombus > Bombus pascuorum. The sequence goes on along the minus strand of NC_083499.1, from coordinate 2,172,423 downwards.
ATTCTTTGTCTCGAGAATAATAATTATCACGTCCGTTTGGCGATTCTTTTGCGGCGACGATATGTAGTATCGTGAGCCACGTGTTCGTCGGGCTAGGCAGGCAAATTAAAATCGGTATCGGGCACGGCGATATTTCACAGGCCGATTGCATTACAACGACGACACTTGTGATTGGTTGTCACCCGGGCCTTTGTGTATTTTTTAAATGGCCGATGCGACTACGCTTTAATCGTCCGCGGCTCGTGTTTCTCGTTTCAGAATGCCCGATCATGACTGTCCTTTTCTACTGCGCGTCGACCGCGCTCCGCTCGCTGACTTTTCTTCGATACATGGAACGAATGTTGTTTCCTTTTCTCATGTCGGGTAATTGATTATTAATTATGATTGAGGATATCAAATGGTAAACGACGTTGTCGAAAGTGATAAAAGTGAAGTAAGATTATAGAGAGGCATTCATTGTAGGTATATGTTTAGCAATCATTTTAGGACTTGAATCTTCTGCTTTGCAATGTGTTTGCGTTAAATATAGCGCAGTGAAATACATTTGTAGGTTTTCCATGATAATTAAGATCGCACGAATGGTTGACTAATCATATTCGAGTTCGGTTGTCAAATTAATATTCGATTCCGATGGAGGTCGAAGGCACATTAATGTCGAAACGTATAATTGCTTAAAAAACACTCTTGACATGCTTTTAAAATTATTATTCCGCGAGGATCCAGTCTCACTTGTCAAAAGTTTCTGCTTTGTAGACGTAAATTAGTTTTCGATGAACACTTGGGTTTGAATTTAATGTCGTGAATTTTACTGTATCTGTCGACGATAGCGACAATTTCCTCTATTCTGACAATATTATCCTACATAATAGATAAATGACAGCTAAAAGACATTCCAAGATGTAAAATTCGACGTATAGAGGAACAATGGAAATCCATCTTATTCTTTGATCCAGAACAATTCTAAGAGATGTTATATTGATATTTCTCTGGAAATAAAGACATTCGTACGTTAATTTTTAGGATATAAAACACGAAGACGATGATTGAATATGGTTTCGAGTGAAAACACGGATTGCCTTACAAACAGGTTAAAAACATTCGATACAGCTGAAGAAATTCTATACGGACGACGAGATTCTTAGATTAGATGAATCACCTTCGACTGAAAGAACCGAGCCTCACGGAGATAGGATTCCCGGGTGAAGAATTTTAAACCCGCTCATTTAAGAAGGAATGCTTCTGTTACGAAATCAACTTTATCTACATATCCAATCAATTGAATAATCTTCTGTCGACGACTTATCAAATCGTAATTTCTTTGAAACAGAATCTCCATTTATCTCTGACAAAAGTATAGATAGAAAATTTCTAGATAAAAAACCTTATGCCTCTACTCGTAGTGATTTAGCGTAGATGGAAAATAAAGATGAGAAATATTTAAACAGAGAATTTCTTTACCACAGTCGTACACAAAACTGTTAATTTCACAAGAAGGAGAATCCAAGATTTCTTGGCGGAAATCAGATGCACAGACGATGGAGACTTGGCGGAGTTAACCGAGCAGAACGTATAACGTTACCGGAGCTAAGGAAAATACAACGTGGACGAGTTTCTTGAGGATCTCGCGTATGGAATACGTAAAGGCTTGGCTATTGGAGAACATTTATTTTCCGGTCGAACGTAAATTTGTTTAGGGGTGGACATCTAAGGGACGAGTGGTGGCGAACGGTTCGCCGTTACGGAACATTTGCCGCGAAAAGTGCTTTCAACGTAGCCGCGTCTTTGGTTGCCTTTCACTTCCGGTGATCCTGAATTTCGGCGGCGTCACGCTACGAGAAAGAGCTCGCGTTTCCCGTAGATAGTTCCGCGATATTTTTCACCGAGTCGGCTGAAACGAATCTGAACAGAGTGGAATGTCGTATCGGGAAACGATATCCGACGTTATTGTAGTAGCTTCGTGGGGGCAGCCATCAACGAGGCTTTTTGATATTTGTTAAAAGCCATTTCGCGAAAGATCTATTACGGGAAACAATCTTCTTGTTGGTAAGTTTCAGTAGCATGAATTTTGTTGTACGGTTTACAATCTACGTGTAGGACAGTTATAAACTATCCATAAGAATAATAATTAATTCAAGATCAAAACGATGCTGAACGATAATATCACAAGCACTAACTGTTACTTTTCTACGATTCTACGAGTTATTTATTAAATTTATAGGGTGAGGATCGTCTTACGACGGAACTTCCATATACCACGCTGTACATTTTCATGTTAGTTAATTCAGGAACTGCGTTAGGAACGACTTTACAAAAGGAATACTTTTGAAGACAGAAAGAGATATTCAGAGCTACCGTAGTGGAGTTCCTTGGAGTTCTGTGAATTTGCATGAACATTATAGTATCCTAAATGGAACCAAAGGTGTGTAATAATAAAATACCTGTGAATCTGAATCTGTAACAAGTGTTTCACGACTATCAAAGATATACAAGTATGTAATAATTCCAATGGATTTAGAGGTGCACTAGCTACAGCTGTTTGCAGATCATAGCTATTCATTAACAGAGTTTCACTTATTGAGAATCGACGAATAAACAGTTCAAAATCCACTGAGTTAAAGATCATAATTATATGCGAATTATTATTTGGAAAATATCATTTTCGGAAGTGGGCATCTATTTTATTACATCATGTAACTGCAAAATCTATCTTCAATGGATCCCCATACCAAATATATTACCGTATATTCTATCAAAACTTTGTGTCGACATAAACATAATCTAACATCATTCGCCGGTGCGAGTAGACCATAGGCAACTAAAAGACTGGTCGCGCCGGCAATTTTATCAATCAGAAATCCATAAGGTCGCTGCCGTGGGTTACAATATAATAAAACGAAGCATTCTGACGGACCACAAGCCGGCACCGTATTTATATGGAATTCTCTGTCGTGTGGCCTCACGTATGGTGCACAGGCGTGTCCAACCATAGACAAGGTAAGAAGTAAGGGCGAGTCGTAAAACTTGGCCATCCGGGCGACATAAGTTCACGGTGTAACGTGACACGTGAACGAGAATCTCGCGTCTTCGATGACGACCACGGTTTCGAGCTTCTCTCGGACCCTTGTGAGACGCTTTTAGATCCGAGTACTCTTCTCCGACGCGAGCACCGCCATGGTAACGTCGCAGGTCGCTTTTATGAGCGCATCATCCGGATTTGTGCTTACTTAGGAACCGCTACCGTGCGCTGCCAGTCTGACCGTCTATGGGAATAGAGATCTTAAACGATGCTCGTTCGTGAGAGACCGAAATGGTCGTCTTTATCGTCACGATTATGATTTATCTCTTCTCCTATTGCGTGAAGTATCTCTTCCGGAGATTGTCGTATGGTAATATGTGATGTAGAGTCGAGCCTCGAGTTGAATTCAAATAACTTCGAGTCACTTGTCAAGCTTCCTCAATTCAAATTTTTATTGCAAAGTGTCTCCTCTAAGGATTATCGTATAGTAATAAGCGATATAGAAGTGAAGTTTTGGGTCGAATTCAAGCAATTTCAAATTAAATTACTCGTTAAATCTTTTTAAGTTAATTTTCCATGGCGTAAAGTGTGTTTTATGGAAGTTAACGAATAGTATAATAAGCGGATTCGGATCACTTAAGTCGTATGATTTCAAGTAGTTTACCTTCAAGTTTGGCTTTATGCAAACCAAGTTACTTAAGTGTAAATGATTTGAATTCATGTAACTTAACTTTAGATCGCCTAAAATGAAGTATACTTCAAAGATCAAAATTCGTTTTTGAGGAACTAATATGAGTAAGCAGAAATATTTCGTTACTTACCAATCCTCGTTTCTTTCAAGTCAAGAAATAGTTGAAATAATATCAACTTTGTTTAAAACTTAGAAGAAACTTAAAACTTCGAGTTAACAAACTGATATTAGTAAAGTAATTTCAAGAGTTTTGAAGTTAAGTGACTCGAACAATAAGAACTAACACAGAAACTTGAAAAGGTATTTGAACTTAGATAACTTGATTCATATAATCGAGACAACGAGAAAGTTATGGTACGAAGGATATTTGTTGAATATTTAACCAAATAGATCAAGCAAGCATACGACTTTTTCATAAATCAACTACGAATGAATAGAAGGATCCTCGAGCATTCTTCTCGGAGAAATATTATCCGAAAGAAATAAATTGACAGTAGATACAACAGGGATGAGACACGCGCGATTTATCCGAGTGGTAATATCAAAGAAAAAGAGGAGAATTCCGCGCAGATGTATCTCTCGCGGAAATAATAACCATGGCGTTATCGTGTTTTTATCGTGCATCGACGCGCTCATCTTCAGCCAATAAAAACTCCGCCGAGTCCCGTTCTATTAATCAACATGGTCACGCCCGGTTCCGGTCTGGTCGTTTTCCATAAAAACTTATCGCACGGTACGTAACGTTTGTTAAGTGATATCCGAGCAGCCTGTGGCACAATGCACGCCGTGTAATATTTCCGCCCCGTGCCAAACGCAATCCGCGCGCAGTAAACATTCATCGGGTGCTGTGAGTCCGGCTAGAGGAAGCCTTGGCAAATTGATGGATTCTGAACGGGCTAGCTAGACGGAATTCCGAAATTATAGATTACCGATTAGATATTACTTTGAATCGATAATTGTCCGCGTAAATCGTAATTTTTTACTCCTCTAGGCGTTATCTCTTAATTCGTCGATTTTCTTAACTTGCTTCATTTCTTCTGCATTGTTTTATCTTTATTTTAATTGTATTACAACACGATACAATTTTCATTACAATTTCACTAACTGTTACGACAATAATGACAATTTTTCACATACAGTTTCCGGTAATAAAACTAAAGTACATGCCACTTAATAACGTAAACGCAAATATTTAAACAAATCCACGAATTTACACCTACGCGAAATAGATGAACAAATTCCAATCGCGATATTTCATATTTCGTTCGCCATCGTTTCACCGAAATTGCCCGCAGAAAAAAAAAGGAGAACAAAGCAGGGAAAATCTCACGGACTGAACGAACGTGGAAAAAAACTCAAATTTTCTATCAAACCGTGAAATCAAAAATACTCGGACGGCAAGTGCTGGCCGGAAACGACTCGGCAATCATTTAACCCTGGCCCCACGGGTTCCCGTGGGCTAAAGCGGCCGGGTGTATCTGCAAATAAGGTATCGATGGCAACCGGTTGGCCTCGGCACGGCGATCGTTCGGTTATTCGGTGCGCGCTGCAAATTTTGCATTTGTCCGGAATCCCTTCCGGCCTTTTTACGCGGCCAGCGCGGGATAGCGACGAGCGAACGAGCGAACGAGCGAGCGAGCGAGCACGAACGCGTAACGGCACCCATAGGTACACACACGTCGCCGATTATACGGCGACGCCCCGAAATCGCAGGTCGGTCATTAATTTCGACGCATAAAAATCAATGAACAGCCCATAAACAACGCCGCCCGGTGTACGCGCTCTCCCATTTTCCAATTTGCAATTGCGAATCGCGTTTTTAATTATAACGAACACAATGGCAGCCATGCACTGAACGGCACACCATCCCCTGCCCTCGTGCAGAACTCGTTCTACCCCTCCCGAACCAGCGTGGTTCCAGCGATTTTTCGCCGTCTCTTTCGCTCCGTTTCGTTCCGTTCCGTTCTCCACCGTTTCCGTCTCTTTTCACCGATCTTTCCATTTCCCTCGTTCTCTCTGTCCCCTCTATCTGTCTCTCTTGTTCGCTCACGGCACAAAACGACGCGACCGGGAATGACATCCGGCTGGTCTGTCCCACCCCCCGCCAATCCCCGACACATCCCTTCGTTACCCAGCGAGATATTCCGTTTTCACGATAATTATTGTCGTTCGATTTCTCTCTGATTCTATCCTTCTCCGTTCCTCCGCGCTATTTTCTGCGGATCTTCTCTGTTTGTTTCCATCCCCGCGCCCCTCCCGCCGATTTTCCAGTCTCCCACCAGCGAGATTCGTGTACCAAAAATCGCAGCCAACGCGCGATAACCGTTCGTCCGTCGCAACGGCAAACATTTTACGCGTTGATGTTCTCCGCCCTTTTCCTTTTTTTCCCGTCCTTTTTTTTTGGCGCACGTTTTGTCCTCCTTTTTTTCCTTTCCGTTTTGTTTCCTCTTTTTCCCCACTTTTTTTTTGTTTTGCTGTTCGATTGTTTGTTTGTTCGGTCTGTTCTCGTCGAACCGCGCAGCTTTTTTTTTGATCCTACGCCCCGGCCACCCCCTCGCGATCGCTCTCTTCTACCCCATTCCGAAGCGTTTTTACGAGCCGTAAGTGTTTCGAACGCAGACGCAGAGTGAATTTTACAGTCCGGTAATTTTTCTGATAATGTCTGACGATTAATTCCAGACCCCTTCAAAGCGCTTTTTTCTCCCGCGTTTCGCCCCCGTGGAAAACACCATACTTTTCGAAAAACGATCGTCGTCGTTTCGACGACGAAATCACCGCTGTAGTTCCATGTCGATTTCGTCCTGCTCCTCTCGATCTTCGACATTTCGAATTCAATATACCCACCTGTATATAATATATATATTACATACATGCTATACGCGTATCTTCGCGCGACGTTGATGATTGGTTTTGCTTCGTGTCAGCAACAAACGACACCGCATGCTTCGCCGAGATTCTTGGAAATCTCACGGAAAATCGCGAAACCATTAATGACACGCACTGACGTCTATTCGAACGTATTATCGGCTGGCAATTGTTCGGTAATACGTTGCGCATTTTATATTCTACATACGTCATACGCATCAGCGAGCGCGGAAATTTCAACGGTGCCACCACCCAGCCCGAGGGGTTGCACACAGCGTCATGACGGGGGTGGCAGCAGGACGCGGGCGGGGAGGGCGCGCACCGGTGGACGGAAAAGCGAATCAGCTTTCAAATAAAAACGTCGAATTCACACGCGCGGCCGCGTCGAATGCATCCTCTATAATTTAAAACGGCTACCGTGAGCGTTGAAGCATCAAATAAAAACAATCGCGTCGCGGGGATATGATGTAATGAACGATATCGGATTTTCAGCTAATTTTTAATCGCACCACTGCGCCCTCGTTGGAATCGGCCGCGGCGCGGAGGCAGCGGCCGGAAAAATGCAGGTTTTGCCCGGGCTTTCTCCGATCGGTTCGAACGTTGAATTTACATCGAGCTTCGAACTCGTCCTCGGCTTTGTTTAAATATTTATGAAATTCTTTGTCCCAACCGACTGATAATTCTTGCAAACCGTGGGAGTTTCATCCCCTTTCTGTACCGCGTATTATCGTGTAAATTTCTTTAATGTATATCCCGCCATTGTTCCCGATATCGCGAAATCGATTGTCGATGAACGAGTAAATTTTTCCGCAGAAACACGGCGAAGACAATTAAACTTTTTATAGGTTTAGTCGTATATTAAACTCTACGTAGCTGTTAATGAAATAGATACGAATTAATATACGTAGATTATGTAGTGTCATCTCCTTAACAAAGTGCACAGGGCTGGACGAGAAACAAGAGCACGATGCCCTCTGGACGAGGAAAGGAAAAACAGAAAAACGAAAAAACGCGAAACGTCGTGGCATCGAGCTTTGATAGAAAATATCTGGAAAGAACAGTAAGAGGCTTTTCCATTTTATTTCCTCTTTTTTCTCTGCGGCCATTCGAGGGGGACGCGGAATTGATTAGAGGGCGCGTAAACGTCGCGCGTAATTGACGGTGAAAGAGAGGAAAACACTCTTTAGGGTGTTGGCACGACTACTTCCGTGCGACGCAATAAAACAAAATACCGGCTCGCTTTTGTGCCGGCGCGATGCTACGGGCTTACGCAGCCGTTAAGAGTTAACGACGTAACGATTATGTCGCCATCCGGGATAATCACTATCGCCACCGATACGAATCTTTATAACTTCAAACGCACCGGAAAACACGCTCCAGAGGCACGCCCCCGGGACTGTTTCACGGTGAAAATGTACCAAATGTCCGTCAGTTTCCGCGATCTGCGGGCATTTTGCCGGAAACGAAATGCCATCTCCTCTTGCTTATTGCTAAAATAATTGCAAAGGGAAGAATACTTTATTCTTTGTACGATTATAATATTGGAAGAGCAAGTCTGAACCTATTATATTTCAGTTGGCTTTTAATTGAGTGAGGTTTAATTGTTTGAAATTGATCGATCAACTTTACCGACGGTGAAATTACTTTGGTGAAATGTTAGAATAGTAACAATTATTAGACTAATAGAAATTTAATTGAACAAAAATACATATAAAGAATGCTTGAAGCAAACTCTAGGATGTAGAATTTATATGATGAAACGAATTTCTATTTCAGCCTCGCTTCTTTAGTTGTATTCATTATTAATTTTTATTATTATTTTACATTGTTGTTAATCATATCACTATTACTCACGCGTCCTACTACTGGTACTGAAATTCAGAAATTTTCATTGTCAGGTTCAACTTCCGTTCGACGATCAGGCTGACCTCTGGCTGATTCAATTTGATCTTATATTAATTCATTGACATTCTTAGGTTATCCCACACCAAATACATTTCTTTAACCAATAATACGTTCCTCCTCGTTGCCTGCAATTGTATTTGCCATCATTCTACTAAGTTTCCTACTATGTTTTCATAAAACTCTTACCATAAAAGGTTGCACTATTTTAATCTCAATTTTCGAAGCCAAACCAAGTATTAAATAATAACGTAACATCTTGAACACCTTTATGCAATATTTGCTGAAGAAATAAGTTTCTTGAAAAATTCCGTGGACCCTCGCCGCTCTCAATGAACATCTCTTAAAATCTTGAAGCAAAGCCTCTCAAGGAAAGCTTGAAAAGTCTGGAAAGAAAATCCTGAAAGCTATTCCTAAATTTTTCACTAACCATTTCCAAGCTTATCAGAAGCTCGCATGCTTCAGGCGGCGCCAGACTCTGCCAGATATTCCTAGAGCTATCAGCCGCCGATTACAGAGAGGAATCCTTGGACGTGAGCGGAACTGTTGACTTCTCATTTGTTTTCTATTTCTAGCGGCGATGTAACCGGTCTACGTAGCTACGTAGTGACTTTTCTTCGCCGGTATAGGTCGGCCAGAGAGGTATAAGGGTAATCCCGTGGGGTGCCCCGGAGGGAGTTTCATATAGAGGGCCGCCGCGGTGTGGCCTCATATATAAGGATTTATCACGGCTAAGTCTCCCGTATATTGCTACGTACCGAACCCTGCTTCTTCGTCCACGAGCTTCGCTACATTCTCTCTCGTTCTTCTCTTTGCTCATGCCTTCATCCGTGCTTCTCTGTTCGACCAGTCTAAACGCTAGATCTGCTGGCCTGTTCTTCGACCTGGTGCTTGGGCACCGAGTCATCTTCTGGCTCATTTCTAGGCCGGTGATTTTCTACCTAGATTTTAATTTGATGTTTGGTCTTGCTCGTTTTTAAAGTTGTTTAATTTTTAGACAGTAGAATGAAATCTTTATTGAGTACGTATTACGATAATTGAACTTATAAACTTCATGAATTAGAAGAACAAAACAAGCGATGGTATTATAAGTGTTATTCTTTAATATTCACCATGGAATTTATTATTATTTATGATGTCTGTTTGCAATTAATACGTTCGTAAAAGTGAATCATTTGTCTTTTCAAGAAGTTGAATGCTGGTTTTGTTTTTGAGCAATGGATGTGAGAATTTCACAAAAGTAAAGCTGGTCAATGGTATTGAAGTTATGTTTACTATATAGGAGGATTTTCGTTTAGTTGATTAAGAAAATATATGTGTGAAGTTTAGTGTGGATATTTGAGTTGCGTTAAAAGCTTTTCCTTTATTTGTTATATATATTGTAAAGAAAAGAACAGTTGTTACATTTACAAGCAATGAACATAAATAGGAAACCGGTTCACCACGCTATTAACAGGTACACCATAAAGAATAATAATGCGGCTCAGCTGACTCCTCGCGAACCTCATCAATCTGCGAGAAGTTTGAATTCTAGATGATAAATGCGTGGCTGTTCAAAAGAGTTTCGCTCTGCTGTTTCTTCCAGACTTTCCACTTCCAAGAGAACTTTTCTGCGAAAATGTGAATATCCCAAGAAAATATTGCAGTAAGATAAATAAAATTGTTTATAATAGACTGCGTTATTTTTTCGTTTCTATTCGTTAAATCATAAAATTCGTGTTATACATATACGTATATATACCAATGTAGCCAATACTCACCTATTGGCACTTTACTTATCGGAGTCATTAATCTTCAGGAACTGAAGCTACAAAATGACGTATCACATTCATTTTCATTGTCAATCGCTTACAATAAACAAATTTATTTAGTCTCCTACTTATCTACAATTATTTTCCTAATTATGTATTACAAAGAAATGTAATTGCTTTTTACGTCGACGCATTTGAATAGTCGAAGATATTTGCATTTCCTATTTATCGGCAGACTCGACTTTAGTTCGCGTATCATTTAAATTTATTCTTCTCTATTGCAAGAATCAATAACAGCATATGTTCTAATGTAGTTGCACAAAGATTATTAAATTAAAAATCTAGAATAATCGCTTACAAATGCGTTACAAAACTACCATTCATCAAAGTGGGAACACACCCTAGGTTTGCAGACTACACGATTCCGAGGTCCACAGAGCAGGACGCATCCAATTGGGAAAATAAAGTTATTTGGAAACCACGGCGAGGGCGCATTAGGGGTTCGCCGCAAGTACGGGCCGATAAAACCTTTACGGGTAACCATGACCTCTTCGCGTTCGCGGGACATCCCATGATGGCGCGCACTGGGATCTAGAACATCTCTGGTCTTTTCTTCTTTTCTTCCCTTTTTTCCAGCCAGCCCGCAAAATATCTCCTCGTGCCGTTTATTCCGAATCAGATCCCGGATCCACTCGTATGACGTCGCTTCCGTTCCCTCAGGGATTTTAACGTTTCGCCTCCTTTCCGCCTCTTCCGCCAAAGAGATCCGCTGTCCTCTTCAAGCTCGCTTATTCGCGCGTTCTTTCACGAGGGGAGGAAGCTTGGATCGTCCGGAAAAGTAGGGTAGGTTATCGAGAATTTTCCGCTGTTTTGGGACCGGAGTGGCACATCTCGCGGGGATAAAGGATACTTTCAGGATGTCGGTTTTTAGGCAACCATTGTGTTCCAACACATCATCGGGATACGAATGGGGTGAGAGAATGTGATGAGTCACTTTACCGTATCGTTGAACATTTCTTTTCTTTTTTTTTTTTTTGTGTGAGGAATCGAAAGATGTTTGGAATTATTTCTATCGAAATAATATATACGCTCGTTCATATATAACTGGATGTTTATAATAATCGTATAGGATAGGGATAAATAAACGTTGTAATTATAAAATGAAATTAATATATTAAGAAGGAAGCTGTAATATGTAACATTGTGTTTTATATCTGATTTAAAAAATTCATTTCAATGAAAATTGTATTTCAGACTAATAAGCATCTATTCATAAGAATTATGAATTGATAAATTCCAGAATTTTAAATATTCTACTGAATTATCGATCTAGTTATTCAGCACAGTAGGGCTGTGCCATTACTCTACAACAAATTATCAACATTTCTAAGAAGAAAGTGATATAACAACAATTTCTCCTATCGGATGTATCCTTACTAAAATGCAATAAAATCACCTTAAAAATAAAGAACAAACTACCTACATTAAAAACCCGTATAGAATTTGAATAATCCAAGTCGCTCTTCCTCTAAAAAGAAAAACATTTTACCTATCCGGAACAGGAAACTCTTCCAATATCCGTTCTCTGGGTGGAGCGGGATCGTCTGAACGTTTAAACGAAATAATCCGGCGGAAATTCCCTCCGTCATCCGGAGTTTAATCGCGTATAAGCGCGCGTTCCACGGCTCGTTCCGACAATTTCGGAATGTCTCGGCCGGTTGTGGCAGCCGACGAAATCGCGGAATTCCTCGTAGGTGCTGGGACCAGGATGTTTCGGCGGGCCGAACAGCGTCGTCGTCGTCGTCGTCGTTCTCTCCTCGTCGCATCAACTCGCGCGGCCACGGCATCGTTAGCGGCATACCTTATCGTTTGGAGCACGGGACCCAGCCGTTTGGAATGCGCAAACACCAGTCCGTTACTTACCAGGGTCTTCCTGCGCCCTACCATATTAGACGGGATAGAAATGGTTGTCTCTCGTTTCGGCGAGTTTACACGAGAAGATTGACAATGGGGGAACGCGTGAATCATCCCAAGTTTCCGCGATTTATACGGCCGTGAATTCATTCCCCTGGATGGGTCTCGTATATTGGGACAAGTCGGTTTAGCTGCGACGTGAAATTGGTACTGAATGATTTAGTCGAACCACGCTACGTCCCTTGGGTCGTTTCGAACCTTAACGTGTTCTTTTTCGTCGTTAAAAAGTTCCTTAAATTTGAGGGAAATTTGAGAGATAGAAAAGTTGAACAACTTTTATATTTTGTCGTTTCAATATGGTATTACCGTTGAAATATTAAAGGTCTCTTTGTCTGCGTTGAAACGAACAAATGATCAGGATAGATCAATTTTGGGAACCGTAATAACGGTAAGATTTTGATGTCGTTAACAAAATACGAGAATGACATCTGACCATGTATTGTCTAAAATCTCTGTTTCAAGCTACGAGACAAATATCGAGGATGCAACAAATGTATCTATAATCTGTAATTATTCGATGAATTTAATATTACGGTAATAAATAAGTATTCCATGCGAGAATAAAATATTTCAAACGCCCGAGACGAATTAAGCACGAAGTAAAATCGCCGTCGACGTAATGAAATCCAGCCTAGAAAAATCGACCTCGCTCGTGAACAGCTACCTGAAACGAATTTTATAATTCGCCTTACGTAGGAATTATCAACTTGAAAAGAAAGAAAAGAGAATGGGAGAGGGAAATAGGTGAAAATATTAACGATGGGACGTGCTGAAGAGGATGAAGTTACGACCTTGGGTAAGGTCGAATTGCCCTGCAACGGACGAAACATTTCCGTCCGAGCGTGTAAAGCGGCCTTTAGGCAGAAGCTGGGTTCTATCGCAGTTCGCGAATTCCGTCCTGTCATTTGTAACTGTCGGGCTGCTCATTACAATTCCCCATTCCTCGCCTCTGAACTAACCCCCTTCCCCAAAGCCCCGAGCGTCCCAACCCCTCTCCACGCTGCCCTCGAACGTCTCGTTTCTGCAGCGGAGGCAACGAAGGGTTCTGCCGTTTGTGCTTCCTCGCTTTCTCTCTCCTCGTCTCCTCCTCTGTCTCTCCTACCCCTTTCTCTTGACGTTTATGCGCAAACGCAACCTATTTTGCCTCCGTGAAATCATCCCCGCGAAGGCGAAGAAGAAGAAGAACAGGCTAATAAAAATATTAATTTTTAATCGCTCGTTTAATCGTCTTTCATTCTGCTCGAGATCAAATCCTAATTTAACCGGTTCGACGAGCTGCAACCCTTTATTCGTAGGGGTGAAAGGTTAGGATAAGGGGATTTTATTCTATCGAGCGCGGCAGTCGGCGTGACGAATAATGTTTGGAGGTAAGTTCGTCGCGATGGGGGATTTATTGCGGTCAAATATTGGCGCAAAATTTTGAAGGTTACGCCGGCCCGCTGACATTCTCGTAAATTATAAATATACGAGCGTAACCGATAAATCCCGCGTTTATCCTGCACCCTGCAGATACATCAAAATCCCATCCGATGACTGTCGTGCATGCTACATCGATCAGGCTATCTCTTCGATAAACGTGTCTGGCTGTGGATCAAAACCGAAAGACCCTTATCTTTCTTGGATCGTCAAGAAGCTTCGAGTACAAATTCTTCCGCCCCTCGGAAGTCTGTAAAGCATCGGCGAAAGTAAAGAAAAAGCCCGCAATGGTTCCATTTACGAGATACAATACACGGATCTTGAACGAGTCATCCCGGAAAAATATTCCTGACAAAATCGGGATGACTGCTCGACGTTCTTCTGTCTGCCATCCTCCAACTGGAATCAGCCACCCCCGACTTTGGATCGGCCATTTTCTTTATTACATTCCTTATTTCCTATCCACCAGCCTCTGTAACTGTAATACAAATTCCTATTGTGATTTATGTTGATATCAATGGCAACCCCTCGGTGTCGTGGCGTCCGCTGCTCTCACCCCTGCGTCCCCGTGTCGAAAGGACGCCCTCCACTCACCCTCCTCGTCCAGATATTATGCTTTATTGAATCAGAGTTGTCACTGTTATTGTTGCCTTCTCGCCGCTCTCCCCTGTCCCGCTTGCTTCTTCGACTCGTTCGTTCGTTTCATGGCTGCCAGACCAGACTCTCTCTCTCTCTCTCTCTCTCGTTCTCTCTTTCTCTCTCTGTCTATTTCTCTTAGGGTAGTTTGAAACCAGCCTGGGGTCTCTATGAATTTTATTAATAAAACAACATCGGCGAGCGGCGCCGACAAAGCGACGACTGACAGGCGTTACGCGTGTATCTCTGTTTGGAGCCGACGAGCGTGGAAAATTTGCGCGGCTCCCAACCCTCTCCGCGAAAAGGAAGCGCGTCCCGCCGTCGGATCCCGGTTTTCTAAAGCGGGACAAGCGCGAAGGCACCGCGCTACTTATCGTCCCCGAGGGCGGACTACCTTTGTGCCACGGTTTCAAGAACCAAGCGCAACATTGTCGGCTCGCTCGCACAAGCTAATAGCTAGTAACCCCGAGGAGACTGGTGATTTTTTTCTTCTCTGGTGATGAGTGACTGGGAAGTTCTGTGAAGATCGGGTTAACCTCGGCATTCTTGGTATTGTTTGGGTTCTTTAACCTTTCTATGGTACAATAATGCGACATGGAACGTAACATTAATTATTCTATAATTGTGGGTTAGGCTGATTTAGATTGGGGTAGTTGTTTTATAATTATTGTTACAGATTTAATGAGTATGAAGAGCGAGAATTCTGTACTTCACACATCAATGTAACAGTAACATCAGAGTGGACAAGCAGCAAATTCTTGCTGAGATCTTGAATTTGGCAAGAATGGAGATAAATAAAATGTTATATTCTTCTTTTCCTGCTACTGATCTTCTTCCTTTCTTCCTCCTCGCTCCTTCCTTTTTCACACTTTTTCCTTTGACTTTTGTATTCTCATCTCTTTCTTCTCTCCTCTTTTACTCTTCGTTCCTTTTTTATTACCCCTTCCCTGATTTCATTCAATAAGGAATTTCTACTAAAATTCTATTTTTGTCTCAGATGCATTAGCATTCAGTTCATGGAACCGGGACAATAAAGGAGAGCTGCTGGAGTATATGTACGCGTGGGAAATATCGTTTCGATGGAATCAATGACCATGCATAGGCCACGTGAACCCCGAAGAATTCACGGTCTTCGGTAATAGAAGCAGGAAACTATACCTGCCGCGTCATTGGCCAACCATTCGCGCGTTTCGCTCCTCTGAATGGGATCTAAGAAGCAATACTCCCATTAGCGGCCGATTGAAACGGTGTTCGAACGCGGAAAGCGAGAGTTGGCAGAGAAGGAACGGACCCAGAAAGGAAGAGGCCGAAACGAAAAGGGAACACGCGTACGTTTACACAGTACACACGGTAACTTGCGTCAGGGGCTCGCTATAAACGTGATTAATGGACACAAGTCGTTTACCATTCTGATACTCTTGCTGCAGTCAGAACAACAAAGTGTTCCTTCACCCACCGTCGACCTTCTCCCCTTGTTCTTTCCACTCAACACCTCCACAATTGTCTGTCTTTTTCTATCGAGTTCATCGTGCTTTCCAGAAGGGGACGTCTTTCATATTTTTGAGAATTTGGTTCGAGGAATAAATTTAGGAATAACGCTTAGGATTGCCAGGAATTGTGTTTTAGACATCTTGACGTTGATGGTAATCGATTACTAAAATAGTTGGTTCTTATTTTTCGAATAATATTCGTATCATAATATAGAATATTGTTTGAAAAATTAATTAGATAAATATAAATATACATAGACGTGAATAGAATAAACATAAGAGGACATATATTCGGCCTTCGAGATACAAAATGCAAACAAAGATTACAATTTTTCTATAGATAAAAGTTTCAATTATCCTCTGGTACTAAACGACCAATTACCAAGAACACTTTTCTAAACGAAACTGTTCCCATTGAATCATTCTACGATATAAGCGAAGAATACAACAGGGATATTATAAAAACCAACTATCGATAACGCAACGAAGACACGGTTGAACATTCTCACAAACCTTTTCGATCGTTCGACTAAAGTCTCAACACATCGGATAGCAAGACGAACATCCCTTTCGCAGCCGATGACAACTCGCACGATGTGTGCACATGCAGGAGTATTCTCTCACAGAGGACAGCGCAAACATTCTCGATTTACACGTTAGCCATTCCATTTGGCTCGAATCGGTTGGAAGCCATTAATATTGGCCAGCGTGAAACCCACTCGAGGTTCTGGCTCGCCAACAAGACAGACAACCCTTTGCTCCTGATTCTCTGAAATCGTCTAAATCGCGCTAAAAATTTCTCCAAATATCTCCTTCTCCTTTTTCCTGGTCTCTGACACTCTATACTCTTCTTCTTTTATCTTCAGCTTCGTTCTTTCTATCTTTTTTTTATATTCTTCTCTTCGTTCGTCCATTTCGCTCTTTTTTCCAGTACGAATCTTTGCTCGTGATTTTCTAAAATCGTTTGAGCTGATGTAAAATTCCGCTAAAAGTCTCTTCTTACTTTTTCTTTATTTCTCGGCCTACATTCTTCTTCGTCCATTTTCGACTTCGTTATATTTCCATCCTCTTGTATACTTCTGTTTCTGTTCTGCCCTACCTTCGTCGTTCGTCTAATTCGTCCTTTTTCCAGTACGAGCCTTTGCTCCTAATTTTTCGAAATCATCTGATCCAAGGACGAACATTCCTCTAAAAATCTCCTCTTCCATTTCCTTGATATTTCAACCTCGTGTTATCCATTCTCTTATACTTTTCACTTTCTCTTCTACCCAGTTCTTGTCACTCGTCTAGTTCATCCTTTCTCCAGTGCGAGTCTCGAAATCAATAAATACATATTTGTTCGCCACACAGCGCATCAACTATCAATGACACTCATACCATTAACTGTGATCTGACGCAGCACGCGCGTGTGAATCGTGCTCGTCGACGAAAGACGAAGACAGACACGGTTGAATCTATGGGTCAAAGGGAGGTAGGACGAGAGTGGCGAGAGAGTGACAGAGAGTGAGAGTGTGTATGTGTGTGTGTAAGAGAGAGAGAGAGAGGGGTGAGAGAAAGCTCCTGTTAGAACGGTTCCTCTCGTTCCCCGTGATTTCCGCAGAGTCACGTTACAAATGACTGCGGCCGCCTTCCATCCTCGTTATCGAAGTGACATAATCGTCCGTTCGTAACGCGCCTGCTACCTCCACGTATCGCTACGTAGGCTAGGTACGCAGAAACCCGAGGCGCCACGCGCCGCAAGACCGACGTCACACAATGACGTACCAGCGTTTAATAATCCCGTATCGTCGTCTCTGTCTATCAGGACCGTTGTCGGCGGCTGAGCGTTCATTAACTGGGAAATACTGGTCTGTCGTGGTCAAAAGATACGCTGCTACTACTTGCAGCCAAATGGCCGAGCGCGACGCACGTAATACGCTCCAGTTAATGCTTTGGCCGATGTTACGTGACTTCAATTAAAATCAACTCGTTCCGCTCCTTTCGGAAGATCGGCTTGTGGTTGTGTAACGAATTTCGGATTTTAATTTCAAAAAGATTTCGGATTGACCATTTTGCAGTTGTTGCGAAAGGGTTTCGTGATTGATCTGGAAAATTCTTGTTAGGTAGAAGGGGGAAATGATAAGTACGAAAGATAGAAAGAGGTGGAGCTAGAATCAAAATAATGGACATAATTTTTAAATAAACAGTGCAAGAGCTAATGATTATATCGACTATATTAAAGATTGGTTAATTGTAACTTCTATCGTGTTGTTATATAAAAAATCTTTTATGATCGTTTTCTGGGTATCATTCCATACGTAATGTTCTCTTTTAATCTTAAGCTATTTATTTGTATAAAATCAAACAGTGAGTGTTGGGATTTCAAAAATTAGAGAAAATTTTTGTTACTGTTTTTATGTCACATACGTAATCACAATAATACTTATGGAGTGACCTAATACAAAGTTTCTGTGATTGAACCAGTTAAGCAAAAACGCCTCTGACTTACAATAAAAGAACGTAAAATTTATCCAATTCCCTGCGATATTATGGTAGATCCAGGAAAATCGAGGATCACCGCAAACGAACGGACAAAATCGAAAGGAAAGAAAAAGGGACAGGTGATGGTCGGTGAAATTAATGGACGGGTATCACGTGTAATCCTGTATAGGACAGTAAACAGTGCCGGGAGTCCCTTTCGCATTCTTATATAACCATAAATTATGATCAAAGCCTATGGGGGTCGTGTATTCCCCTCCGGGATTACCGGTGGCAAAACGAAAGCAACGCTGTTACGTTATGCAGTCGCAGACCAGCTACCTTGCTTTACTTCTTGTCATTTTTTTCTACTCTTTTTACTCTCTTTTTACTTTACTTTTCTTCCTTTCCGTTTAATCGCATGGGGAATAGGCAATTACCTGGCACGATTAAAGCAAGCTTGATCGGAAGACGTTTCTAATTTCAATCGAACTGATTTCGCTGTTATCCATACGTTCAAATCACGGTTGATCGAAAAATTAGTTCATGACTTGCTTGGCTGAGATATTGCAGCTCTAGAGAGCTGCTTCTGCTGCTCGTAATTCTTTGATTTTTCGCGCTGTCTTCCATCCGCAGTGCTCCGTAGGCACGTTTTCTATTAGCACAAATGCAGCAAGAGATAGGTAGCTACTGAATGTTAACATACGTTGCTGGTTCCGAGTATACTAAATCTTTTTTTTTTTTTTTGCTACTTATGGATTAATATCTGACAGAATCAATTTAATTACAAATTGGAAGTTTGCATCGTATATCTTAATTCTTGTTTCGTTTTATTTTATTTTAAGATCTACTATCTTCATTCTTGTTTCGTTTTATTTTATTTTGAGATCTACTATCTTCATAACTTTACAAATATTATTCGTCGTAATATTTATCTATTTAACATTTGTTTTAATAGTTATACCTTTTATTATAGTCGAAGTTTATCAATTATGTATACCAATTATATGAATGAATTATGTCAGATTCTTCCGATCAAATAATAGGATTTTTTCGCCTTTAACCATTTTCTATTAAAATATTCCTTTCTGGTCACAAATATTAAAATATTAAAATTATGAAATCTAGGAAACATACTTGTTATGTTTTTTTCTCCTACCTTCGTGTAGAAACAGAAAAATTGCAAGATATACATTTTCGTACATTTACCTAATTCGAAGTTCAACAAAGTGGGGAAATCCACTGCAACGTCGACAATATTTCCTCCAACCTAAAACTTGTCTATCCTAAAATCATTAAGACACGCATCATTAGCTGCCGACATTTACCGAGACTCGAATCCTTCGGACAACATCTCGTTCAATCAACCAAACGTAACATAAATCACTCGAATATCCCGCGCACATGTTCGTCCAATTTACGTTTCCCCCTCTACCTGACCCAAACGACTGACTGTCTTCGGTTTAAAATGCTAATTTCAAATCCGACAATAAAAAGGGCCGGTGATCCTGTTGATCAAAAGGAAAGAAAAAATATACGAAGCCGCGGCTCACGGGGAACACCTGCTGCTCCCGATCGGGAAAGAGTCGGAGTAAATTACTTGGAACGCGCGGCAGTTTTCGCGAAGGACGATGGTTCACCGGGTAAAGCCTGTGGGAAGGGTGTTGCACACAACGCAAAAGGGTGACGGTTCCGTGTATGTGCGTGTGCTAGGGCCACGCCATCTGCGCCAATCGCGGTTACTCCGTTACGTTAAAGCCCCTCAGCCAGTTTCCAGTTGGCAGTTCCAGTACGGTCGTTTCCAAAGGGTTTCAGAGTCGTAGATTCACTCGGTCGGTCGGCCGCCAGCCCGCCATTACTCATTCCAGCGACGCGAATACACGCCACCCTAGACCGCGCAAACAATTTGTTTCAACGAAGGGGGACAGGGGGTGCATCTCGTTCCTGTGTGCAAGTCGCGCGAAAGCGACGACGAAATCGCGAAATGAAGAGGCTTGGAATTCGCTTCCGGGGCTGATTTCGCGGAATTTTCCAGGTACTTTTGCGATCAAGGTGAAATCATGAAATTTGTGGCGTGCAGTGATGTTTGCAATGATGCCAAGAAAATTGCAGATCTTGTTACGATCCCTGCGATTTGAATAGTAGAGGGACGAAGGAAGATTAGGTTGATTAATTAAAATCTATATTTTTGTTACCTTCCAGCATAGTTTAAGGAAAGCGTAATGCATTTGGAAGAGGTAAACGATGTTACTTGTTTGTATTAAATAGATGAAGAGTTTAATCAGGGTAGTAAAGAGATGGCTACCACTTTTAGTTAGTTAGTCCATTTTTCCCATAGAAAAATCATTTTATCACGTATTCCTACAAATATGATTAAAATTGCTATGGAAATCTCATTATTGGTACATCTTTATAAAATTTTTAAGCTCCTTCCAACACAGAAATAATATTCTGGTCGTTTATCCTCACATTATAATTGTGAATAAGAAAGCTGAATATTCGTATAACTGTTGAATCATTAATATCATTGCCAAGCTTTTGAATATTAAGGAACTGAAAATTACCCAGTAATGGAAATTTTTATGATTTATTCGTACAATATAATTGTATTACCGAGTATTATTATAACTATTGAATAATTCATGTATTCCTGAAATATTTCTGAATGTTGAGCAAGTTTATAAATCTCGATCTGATATTCAATTGCAATTAAGATTTTTCTAATGGAAGATATATTCGATAGATTTAATAATTTCTGTCATTTTTCAAAAATCCCTTCTGCGAAAGTAATATCAAGCTAAAAGATTATGCATTGAATTTAATATATACATACATAAAACCATTGTAAATTTTCAAAAGTCTAAGACTTAAAATACTCGGGATATATTGTATAATATATAAATCCAAAAATCTCCATCTTAAAGGCTATCTTAAATTCCTAATAATTCCTATTAAGAGAATTCCGCTTCTGACCTACACCATGATGGACGTTCAGCTAAATAATCCAGCTGGAATGCACCAGGAAGCGCAATGTGTCGAACGACACGGACATCCTCAAACATCGTCATACAGCGAGATTACTCCGGCAGTTTATCTTCCTTCCACCCGATAGTCAAGGTGCTTTCGTTATCATCGGCCACGCTGTCGGCGGCATAAATTGATACAGATGCGAGTTAGCTGGAGTTTTTCGCTTGTGTATTCTCCTGGAATGGCGAACAGGGGTTGCATCATCTATGGACGAAATCGTTCGCGAAGGAGAAAGGTTGTCCGCGGCGAAAAATGTCTGGATCGCCACAGGAGCGTGATGTTCTTTTGGAACGATTCCCATACGAGAAAAACGAGCAGGAATCGTTGACCTCGATAAACGCGATCGTTCGTTTGTTCAATTACGAGAAGCAAGCGATTCGGAAAGGTAAACCGATAATAGCTACGAGAACTAACTGGACTTCGCGCGTCAATTATGAGTAAAGTGGCCGGGAGAAAAGTGGCTTTTACAAATTATCGTTAGCATCGACTAATAGGAATTTAATGCTAAGAGGTTGCTCGATGTACTTTTATTGGAAGGGTGTAAATTTGGCGGAAGAAGAAATTTTTGACAGCAAGGATCGATAAGAAAGTTTAGTGAAATTTAAGTTGGTAGTATGTACACTCTTGCAAGTATACGTGCACTTACGTATTTGCGAATTTTATGCATTTATTATGCTGTCCTACTATCTTAGTGTTATTTTTAGTCAATATTATGTAATATTTAATAACAAATAATATTGATAAAATTATTGTAAAAATAGGTAAGAGAAAACGTACACATAGGAGTGATATGGAGGTATCAAGATGATAAAAAACAGTTTCAGATGATTTCGTGTCCCGTCGGTTTGTTCTTTACGGTGCGATCTACTTGACATGTTTATGTTCCGTAAAGTTTGATATTTTCATACCTTTAGTTGGATATCAATCATTTAAGATTCATAAACATAAGAGCAAGGCGATACATGCGTTCTGCTGATTTCAGTCTTCGTACGGTTTTGTTTTCTTATCTTTATAATAACGTTGCCAACATTATTCGTTAATAAATATGGCTTATGTCATTCAAGAATTGCATGAAAATTACAAAGCAACGTAATCAATTCATTAAAAAAGCTATATTCCTAAGATGTTTATGCGAAATCCGTAAATACATAAGCGTTCAGATGATTATGGGAGAAAGCGTATATTTATTTGTGGGAGGATAAATATTATATAGCACGAATTAGCGAAATTTGAAGAAAAGTAAGGTATATCAAGGTTTTATAACGCAAGACGCAACAACGTTTTTGAATTTTTAATCTTGCGATATTTTATTCAATTCCTTACACCTTAACTAATTGTGCATATTTGATGAAAAATGTTTCATTTTTTTTCTTCGATAAAGATTCTAGAATATCGATACTAAAATAAAACAAGGTTTCGCTATAAAGAAAATGCGAAGATTATCAAGAATTTTTAATTACACGATACTATTACACAGATTCTCTAAACTTCAACCGGTTCTAGTTATCATTCCACTAACCATCGTGAAAACATTTTTTGTTTTCAGGTCTGATTTTGGAAGTAGAAAATAACAAACGGTGTCAAAGTTTCGAATGACGGATACGAGTGGATCTGTTTATAATTAGAGTCAGAATCTTCTCTCTCTCAGGGCGCGGTTGGATCCTGTTGTTCCTGTATTTTCGATGTAGGCGTTGTTCGAGTGTCCCGTGTAAACAGACAACAAATAGTCCAGGAAGGCCGGATAAGCCGCTAACATCGGTGCGGTCTATGTTCAATGCGGTAATTAACGGTGCGATGTCACATAGGGCCTTTAATCTCCCGGTAACGATTCCCGTGGCCGCGAAGTTCCTTGAAAATTAGCATAATAATATATCGTCGTCTATCTCGGCCAATTAAACGGCCATAAAGCCGGTCGAGCTTTGGCGACGGCCCGGACTGCCACGACGTCGTAGCAGGCTAACTCGGGCTGCAGCTATTAATGAATAGTGGTTCCTCGTTGAGGGTGACGGAGAACCATAAACTTGTCCCTTCGCGACTGGACGATCCTTTGATTTCTCTTTTCCTTCCGATTCCGTCGCTCGGTGCACTAGGCGTTTTCGTGTCGCTTGTTGAACGCAAAAATTTAACAAAATTGGCAAAAAATAAGATACTAACTTGTTTTATAATATGCAATACGATTCTATATATAATTGAATAAATACAATATTATTGATAATGATTGCTTTATTTGACTTAAAATTACAGAATTGTCAAAGGTATTAACGCAATAGAAGTCTGTAGACTTGGAATGGAATCGCACGTCGAATCAGTCGTTTTATTAGCTGATAAATTATTGTGCAAGAGGACAGTCTATAAATTCACGTCTATCTTCGCGCATGTGTTAAAAATACGAACGTGGATAAGGTAAGAAATTGTTAGAATAATAGGAAACATTATACTTAGATTAAAATAAACTTCGCTATTTAACATTCGTCGCTGTATTGTATTAAATGAAAATACGTACGAATTGTGAATTGGTTTAATAATCATCATTATTGTCAAAGATTATCTCCACTTCAACATTTATTTTCACGAAGAAAGATTAAGTATAAGTTCTTTATCTACAGAGGGACAGGATGACAATGCGAAGGTTTTTCGTTTTCAGATCCATCAAAGTAACCGATAACCATCTTGCTATTTCTCAGTCGCCCCATGGGATCTTCCGATTTTCTTGTTGTAGAATCGTTGGAATATTTAGACCACGGCATCGTTAAACGATCGTTAACCAGGCCTCCTTGGGTCGAACACAGGATGGATAGAACGATTTGTCAAGATCCGTGACGTGGGTCCTGAGAGGACTTCCGTTGAATAGCGGAAAGTATCAGGAACATAATTCCGTTAAATCCTACTGTATCGTAATTTTATCTTAGATATACTTCGATCTACCATTAAACGAACTTTGCAAAATCAACATTTCTTCTTTCTTTGTTACAGAAACAAACTTCACTTGCCACTCTGTTATAAAAATTCCGATATTGGTTTTCAAAGAAAAATAGCCTAATACTCGCCATAATTGTATCAACATAATTTTTGCCACATTCTACTGTGTCACAATTTCATCCTGAATCTTGATTAGCCTTCCCTAAACATTACAAGATCAAAATAACGCACTGTCTTCCATTTTTCAGTACGAACGCAGAAACTAATTTAAAAGAAAATAACCTAGTACTCGCACATAAGTAAGAATATCAAGAAAATTCCTTTAAATACTACTCTATCGAAATTTAATTCCGAACGTACGTACGCACCATAGACAACCTTTCATGAATTTTAAAATACCAGAGATCTTTTCCTTATTAGAGAGCACCAACTCTTTCCATCCTTCCCGTGGACAACCAGATTAACAGAAAGTAACGCAACAACTGGAACGTAGAATTATCGGAAATCGTTGGAAGCAGCGAGCCCGGGGATACTTGACGATCGATTAGCCGGAAGCGACGCCAATCTTGCCGTCGATTTTCAGCGCGCGCCTCCCTCGGCCGCGCTAGTCGTTGGGGGAGGAGAGAGGAGGACCAAAGTTCATTTGCGCTTAATGCCGCGCGATTAATTGCCGGCCGACTACTCGGCGAGAGGTTGTAAGGCCATTTACGGGCGGCACTCGGGCCCGTGTTAGCCGGTTGCCTACAAATTCGTTCGCACTCGAATTCCACAGCGCGTGGTCGCGAGCCTCCGATTTATCGGCGACTTCCGAGCTGAGGGAGGAACCGCGGAAACGGTGGACGCTCTGCACGACGATCCCCGTGGACGACGACTGGACACGAAGCTATTTTGCCTGCTAGGCCACGACGACAGAGCCGTGCTGTGCGAGAAACGAGCACGGAAACCGGGCAAACGCGAGGCGACAGGCCGCGGCAACAACTCGTCCTCGCGACAACTCTTCTCCATTTCCGTCCGACCGTGTTCGAGAATCGAGCCGCAATTAGCAACGACGACCTCTCGTTGACTCGGGGCCCCCGATGCGCGAACCAGCACGTAGAACCAGCCACGGAAACGGCATTTGAATTGCATTCGCTCCGTGAGAGCATTGCCTGATTCCCGTGTCTGCCGACGCAAGAAATTGCGAGCGAGCGGGCGAGCGAGCGAGCGAGCTGTGGAAGGCGAGTTGGATTAAAATAAGGAGGGGAAAGAGAGACTTGAAACGGGCGTCGCAGGACGAACAGGCTGTATTCCCTCTCGAGAGGGACACGCGTAAATGAAATGGGACCCGGTGGAACTGATTCTTTTCCTTCGAGGAACTCGTGACTGGTTGGTTTATCGGTGACTCGGGTTGGCGGATCTCGGGATATGGTGTGGGTTGGATGAAGGAGAAGGTGGAGCTTGCGTCTTTTTTGTTAGCTGGATTTTGAGGGGATTAGAGTGATGGTACCCTCGGTGTAGCTGTAGTTGCGGCGTATCGAGTCGATGAATGTTCGCAGGGATCGTTCTGAATTTTGTCGTCGTTAGATGATGAGGTGGTATATTTGATGGCACGTATTCTTTTCTCGTTTTATATTTTTTGAGGATAAAATATCGGTTAGATTAATTGTTAATGCTTACGATCTAGAAGCGACGTCTTAACAAATAGGTTTCCTGTTCTTTGATTTCATGTCTTTAGATGCTTGTGTCTTTTCCTTTTGATTAATTTAATGGCTTTGTAAATTAGCTTTATTATCTATCGTATCTTCAGTATTTTCTACGAGACTATAATCCTAAATTAGTAATCATTATCGGTAGTCAATGCTTATAATTATTGTTATATGCACCACGTGTAACTTAAAGTAATCACATGGTAAATTCTAGCATCAAACTTAAGAATCGATGTGAATTTCACTTCCTAATAGCCTATTACAAGGAATTACTTAAATTGAACCTTCAAGCTTTAACTTGATCTAAAATCTCCATTTTATACTATCAAATCCCTTTCCTATGTCAGCTATATCCTTCTAGAGATTGCACGCACAATAAAGATCATCCGAGTCGAATAGAGAAAGCACCGTTACCAAATAAAAAAAACGCGATCTAGCAGAAAAATAGAATGACGAAAGAGAAACGCAGAAGAACGGGAAGCAGAGAGGATGAGAGAAAAAAAAGGAGAGTCGCTTGTGGAAGAATATCGCGCGCAGACGCCCGGTAACGATCGAGCGGCGGCCTCCGGGGCAGCTTGGTTACAACATTACAGCCGCGTGTTTTACAGCTTCGCGTCGCGTCCGCCGGTTCGGCCTTAAATTTCTCGATCGTCGCGACGGTGGTCCGTGGGAAAATTGGCGTGTCGGGGCCGGGACCAACGGGCAAAAAATTACATGAATTTCTAAAGGGCAAAGGACACGGGGAATTGTCGAACGGGCCAGCGGCAGTTGTACGCGGACCCCGCGGCCGCTGTAACGCGATCCTACCGTAATTCACGTTGGTTTTACGCTTTATGCGACACGCAGAACATTGCGCGCGGCGCGCGCGAATTTACGGGGAGGCTACGGCCGCGCTAGAGGCCACAGCTCCGGACAAAACCTTTGCGACCGGCCCCCAGGCTTGATGGACGCCTGGCCGGTATTGGATTAAACGCCTGGAAAAAAAGAGGAAAGGAAATAACAACGGGCAGCCGCCCGAGCAGAGCAGCCCTCCTCTCCCTGTTTCTCCTCTCGCTTTTTCTCCGTCCGTGCCAAGACTTTCCGCCGCGGTTCGCGTCGCGAACGTGCCGATCGCGATACGCCCGACCGGATGGAAGAATGGTAAAATATGCAGACAACCTTTGTGCGCCGAGCCGAGGTTTCTTTCGCGAATACCGCTTGCGCGATAGAGACGTGCATTTTTATTGTTTCAAGAAAGAAGCTGCAAGTATCCGTTGTTATCTGCTGGATCGACGAAATATTGCGATGGGCTGAAGGGAAAGATGAATGAGATGATCGATTGCTCGGTAACGGGTGAATGATTTTGGTGAATGGGTGATACACGCTTGGAATAGGATTTTTTGGGATATTTGTGTTGTTTGGTCGTCAAGGCTTAAACCATTTATCGACTTCCTTCTTTTTTATCTGCGTTTTATATTTTTATTTGGAAATCTCGGAGGATATCTTACGAGGATACTTAAGAAATTTCTTTGACGGTTTTAATGAATTCTGGTGTGTTAATGAGAAATCGAAGAAACGCGTGGTAAAGTGTCTCATACAATCATACGTAGGTCGTAGCAAGCATCGGAGATGCAAAAGACTTTAAATTTGTGGTTGTTAGAGGATTATTACCAAAGAAGTCGTAACTTGAGGTTAGGCTGTCGCTTAATCATACGGTAACATTTGATGTAATATATAAGAGTTCTAAGAAACCAAAAGCCATTACAACAAAAGTTCAAAGTTCGCATACATTTATTTCAAGCCTCTGACAACTTTCATAATTCTCCTATTTTATCGTACCATATTTAATATTCTCCTTTTATTGTAGAGCAATCAATCGACCTTCGTTAAAACTATAACCATCGTTACCTGACGTTTACATTTTACAAAATTCATCAAATTTTTATTAAACTAGGATGAAAATTTATCCGCCAACGGCCAAGCATCGAGTCCGTTTTTCGTCGCTGAACGCATAATTGTAAAAATGTCCAGAGCGGTGGGCAGCGGGGTCGGCGGTCGGGGAAAACCATGAATCCGGAATAACGCGTACGATTTTAAACGAACGGCGTTAATCTGTTCTGCAAACTGCGTTACAGCGGAGCGCGCTCGTCGATTTTATTATGTGAACGCGTTCATAGTTAAACGCGCGTAAATTTCGCTAATGTTCGAATGGGGATGCAACGTGTGACACGCGCGCGCCTGCATCGAAAAGTTGCGAATAACCGTTTTTATATTTACACGGTAATCCGACGATAAATTCGCCGCTCTTTTCGCACCGGTTCATCGGTATTGCACGAGCGCGCGCGCGCGCGCGCGCAAGTTATTTTAAATTTTAATTTCGGTCCAGTCCTCTCACAACGAAAAAAAAAATCGTGCATTGTAAATCCGTCAGCGATTTTTCATTAAGCTTTAGCTTGGTCGTCTGAACATGCTTTAAAAACCGCTTTCTTATCGTGCTGAATTCTTCTTTTTTTATTCTTAATTTCACCATGGAAAAAGAAGGAAAACGGAGGATGTATTTGATTGCCATGGAATAATGTTAAAGAAAATGGGAGAAATATTTGACAATTAAAATACTTGGAATCGCAGTCGCTTGAATTCATACAGTATAGGTTGCAGAGCCTTACAAAGTTATCCTTGGTCAGAATCCATTGACCACTCTCTTAATTATAAAGTCATTGATGACTTAAGCTTTCGAATATGCACGGAGAAAGAAACATACCTGCACATCTGTTTTTCTTCTGTATATTTTTATAGGGTACGAAAAGTTTTAAACGAGCCTTAGGAAAACAAAAGTGAAAGTTGGTTTATTCGAAAAGTGACGCAATAGGAAATTATTAATTACTCAACTATTTAGCAATGAAACGATATTTCTTCTTTTGCGATTTAACTAATATTCTTCAAATTTTCAATCTCTAATAAACTATTATTTTAGAATATTCTTTAGTAAGCAGATAAGAAAAGTCTTAAAGGTTTTTTACGTTTCTTCAAGTAAATTTACTGTGAATGTAAGTACTGCTTCATCCATGCCATCCATTTCTAACCCGAAAAAGAAAAAATAAATGAATATCAACCCTATGTTAACGCTTGGCCCAAAAATTCCAATAATCCACAGACGAAAACCTCTTCGCTTCAGTCCAGCTCTCGAGAAATTTCAAGAAAGAATTCTATCCGACCCTGAATCCCATCTGGACAGGTACGCGCCTCGATACACTGGCCCGGTAAGTCGACCTTTAAAGATTCAATGGCCGAGCTATCTGCTGGGTGGCTGGCTTTTGTACGGAGCCCGCACACGAGTGCTCGCAACACAACATCGGGGACACAGGTTTGCTGGAAAAAGGGTTGAAAGGGTAGCGATAAGAGAGGATGGCTAGCCGGAGTGCACGGTCCAGAGAGAAGAAAAGAGGAAGCGGCTTGAAGGGAGAAGAGGGAAGAGGGGTTGGCCTGGCTAAACAGGGGGGTAGAGGCGTCGGGGGGTGGCAGTCATGCATTGTATCGCGAGCTTTTTGAGCGAGCCTGCTCCAGGGACGACGCCACGACCGTGCTAGCGCCTGCAGAGGGTGTTTCGAGAGGACGAGGGCACGGGGGAGGGTGGAAAGCGAGCCGCGGCGGGGGTGAGTCGGTTGGTCTGGTGGGTGAACGTCTGTCTGTTGGCTGCCAGCGAGCCAGTCAATCATTACGGGCTGCGCAAGCGCCTACGACCCACCTTCCTTCTCCTCCACTCACCCTTTTCGTCCTTCAAACCCCCTCCCATCGTCCATC
The DNA here is from genome assembly GCF_905332965.1 of Bombus pascuorum. Lineage (NCBI taxonomy): Eukaryota > Metazoa > Arthropoda > Insecta > Hymenoptera > Apidae > Bombus > Bombus pascuorum. The sequence continues at coordinate 2,142,814 of NC_083499.1, read as the reverse complement.
TCACTCTCTCCCTTTCGCTCTTTCCGCGAGCGCGTCTCGCTTCTCCTTCGAATCATCCTCTCGTTCTCCCTCGCGTTCACCTCTGCTCGTCCTTCTCTCTCGCCTTCTCTCCGGCTCGTTCATCCCCATCGTTTCCCTCAGTAGCGAGTTCACCCCGTTGCTCCGTGCTACAAGCACGCTACAATGCTGCGCGCCGCCGCCCATCCTGCATATTTAAGCGAGCTGTCTTGCTATGCAGCCACCCGCACCACCTACGCCGACCGCTCGACGACCGTTCTCCACTATCACCGACCCCCGCGCCAACATCCACTTCGCTTTGCCGCGTTCGCTTTGTCCGCTGCTTTTGTACAACCTCTATAAAGAATCGCCCCACGCGTTTCGATGTATTCTTCTAACCAGGGGCATTCTTAAAAGAGGACGCGAAAGTGAAACGGCGAATAAAAAAATAGGATCGACGTGAGAATAAAAAAGGATAGAATGAGAATAAAAACAGAAAGAAATAGGTGCTACGTCCCATCGAATATTAAACACCGCCTGTTCGACACCATTAAAAAATGTATCGAATTATAAAACATTTAAATTCTTCAAAAATGCTGGTTACTCTTTTAAAAAGCAACACCATGCCCCGACTTTACCATCGAACTAAGACCTTTACAATACACCCCCGACACAGTGAAACGATACGCGTCCTCAGGCGCCACCAGTGGCGAGGGTGGCGAAACGGCGAACCGTCGCGGCTTTCCGTCGAGCATGCGTGTAGGTTGGCGGCGCGACGAGTCTGTTCTACGGGGGTGGTGGTCGCGTGGAGGGTATCGGAGGAACGAAAGGGTGGTATAGCCCGGCGGTGGAGAATGGTGATAGTGGTGGTGGAAGCCCGGGGGTTACGTTCTGCCGGCGGGGTGGTAGTCGCGCAAAACCGAGGGTCGCCCACGGCTCCGCTCGGCTCGTTCACTCGCTCGTGCTCGCTCGCTCGCTTACGCCGCTGTCGGCTGGCCGGGGGTGTTTCCATGGATACGGCGCTCGCGCCTTGACATTGACAAATGGCTGACCGAGGGTGAGCCGAACACAGCGCCGCTTTTACATATGCAGGGACACCCATTTGTCCGCGCGGGGGTGGGGCAGGGGTGGTGGACGCTGGCAGACAGAGAAAGAAGCCAGAGGACGGAAAGTGGGGACAGTGACAACGACGACCGTCGGCTACGACCGCCGTGTCGTCTACTAATTCGCGATTCTCTGATCTACCCTGGTCGTGCGATGCGTGTGCCATCCGCGTAAAACGAGGTCGTGAAACGGTTGCAGAACGATCGTTCTCTGTACTCGAGCGACGATCGTTGGTCCCGATACCGCTGCCGTTAGTTAACTGTTAATCTTTTGTAATTGATACGCCGCGCGGCATATCCGTGGAAAATGTTGATGCGACCGCGCGAGCAAACGGGCACACCGCTGAGTAATGAATTAGGGGATGAATTTAATCTTGGAATGGCTGGCTGACTGGTCGGCCTGCACGAGGCCACATCGAGTTTGTTTACCTCGTTATTTTTCGGGACAGGGTGGGACGAACGTGCTTGGGGAAATTCCTGTCACGTATATATTCGAGCTGGTTGATCGTGGAGATTTTCGCTGGAGAAATTGTGTTGGCCATTTCTAGCGAGTCAGGAGTGCTGGTGATTTTGACAAAATTACTACGTCTCTTTCATCGGCGGCGATAAATTCTTTCGATTGAAATATTCGGATTTATTTCGCATCGCGTCGAGCCAGACGTGAAATGTTAATGCGTATAATGTCTCCCCGCGTGGCTCGTTGAACGGAAAGAATGGAAAAATTGATGTTTATTGAAGGACGATAAAGTCGCCCATTATTTCGCACGGTACTTTCGGTTCTGAATGGAAAGGCGGACACTGAAAAATAACACCGGGAAAGCGTTTAAGAGATAAACGCGTAATTGACGCTGCCTCTCAGATCCGATCGTCTCCGTGTCGCGCAACCAAGTTTTCGCGATTCCAGTTTCGCGCCGAGCAGCTGTTAACGATCTTAATGGAACGTGTTTGCTAGTCTGAGATATTTCTTTTTTATCAAATTAATGGGTAAAACAGCACTTGTACAACAGCTTTCGTTTCTTTTCCATTTTTAAGACATTAAAAACTATACACTGAAATAACACCAAGAAGTTGCATGAACATTCCTGAAAATAGTAAATAAAGTCACTTACATAATGTGCCATCAAGATACGAAACAGATATTAGAATAGTAAATATTTTACTAATTAAATATACAAAAAGTTTCCATGATCAAAAAAGGGATACTTCTTGTAAACATCATAAAATTATAAGATCTAATTAGAAAAAGAAATAGTGACTTAAAAAAATATCTAGAAACTTCTACCAATTCCCTTTTACATCGATGATATTAATAAACAGAATTCAATAAGGTAAATTGATTGAAAAAAATTGCAAATAATATTGAGTTTATGCAATATTGGCTTATTAGATTAATCTTATAATAATGCAAAGCTGCTTTGAAGCTATAGTTACCAATTTAGCAGATGATATATAGTCTCGTCAAAATATTCTTTTTGAAGGAGCAGGACGTTTCTGAGTTCTGTGGTTCGGTTGGCAATTCGGTACGTGAAGACATCGAAGAAAACAACATCCTAATCGCGTCCCAGGAGAGAAAACGATACCAGCCCCTTAGCAGCGCTCCCTAATAATGACCCTCGAGTTCGTACGGCATAAACGGCTGCCTATCGCGCATTACTACCCCGAAGTGGCCACTCCCTTCTGGCAGGCCAGCCTCGAGTCTAATATCTCATTACCGCGCCACCAGTCAGCCGTGCCGTGCTGCCATTACGAGATTGTTTGCTCGCGGAGCGTCTCGTCTAATGTATTGCCGACTTCCTGACGCGTTCACCCGTGTCTGACGAGAGAACCCGCTCGTTCAACCAACTTTCCGCGATAATCAACTCCCATCCGTTATCATCGCTTTCCAAAGTCACCAAAATCTTATTAAATCGGAAATTTTAATTAACATCCAATGTCTTCGATATCTTATTTATATTTGGCATTATTTAATTTAATTTAAATTTAAGGTATTCCTATTTTCCTCTACCTTATTTTAGGAGTATTTCATTCTATCCGTCAAAACATCGACCATAATACCAGAACCTATCCCCGCAAAGCTACTCACACGCTACTTCGATCCATCTCGGTGACCGTGCCAGCCTCGCGCGCCAAATAAAACGAAAAAAGAAAAATAATCGACGCAGCGAAACGAACTGTCGCGATGGCAAGAAGAAAGGGGATGCCTGGGATCACGATTTGTCTCGTTAGAAGGTGGAAAACGTCGACGACAGAGCGCCGAGTCGGCGCTTTCCCGGCTCTGACGCCCGCCAGAAAGCATCGACGGCAGCGAAAATAATTGGTGCCTTCCCCTTGATTCTCGACACTCGCGTAACAAGGTCCATTTCCATGGAATAACCATCAGCGGTAATTGGCACCTACGGTGGATACGCGGCCCCTATCATATTTCAGAACGAGCACAGGCGAACTAGGAGAGGATGGGGAGAGAGTGTGGATGGGGTTAGAGAGAAGGTAGGAACAGGAAACACGGTCCAGGGGATGCGACGATGCGGATCGCAAACGCGTGTTTTATACATCGACGGCACCCTTTCGTTTTTCAGTCTGACCGAGGGGGTGACCTTTGCGGATAACAAAGCGGAGCCATCGACAGCTCGCTAACGATTCTCCGTTGCGTCCACCTTGCCAGAATCCGACAACTCGTCGTGCATCCAACATCGTTCGAACGTCATTCGAGGCACGTTGGAATTTCGTTTAGTTTGGTTCATATGTCGATTGTGTGAAACGGTGCTGACTATAGTCCGACGATTGAGGTGATCGAGAATATTATCATGGTTTTCGAGGGTTGATAAGGGTGTCTACAGTTGAAATATATAGCTTATCATAACTTACCTGCTTCGAGAGAAAGGAAGGTGAATTTTCAAAGGCTGTCGAGGTTGAATTGCTATAGAGTTGATAGAGTTGACTTGGTTTCTATAGTTTACAGTTTATATAAAGTGGAATCTTGGCTATTTTTAAAGATTGTATGAGAATTTTTTATTGATACGAGGTGAATGTTTACTTTATTTTACTGGATATGTGAACTATTTTTAATGTATAAAATTGCAGCAAAATGAAATGAACTTGATTTGAATATAAGAAAATCGGCCAAGTTCCGTAGACTTCTAGTAGACGGGATAAAAGGAACTGGAGCAACGGCTTGTCACTCGTGATAAAATGCGATGCGCGCGTGATGCTCCAATAAAATTGAAGGACGATTTCTTCCGCGCAGTACTATTCCCTCGAACATTTTTCAGAAAGAGTCTTACGAAAGAACCAATAAAAATAAGGAAAAGGAAAAACAAAGAAAGAGAAACACATTCAAAAACGAGGCGTACGAGCATCACACCCACGTCAACGTATTTACTCGCGAGCACTGTGAAATAAAAGACTGGACACAAGAGGGCGTACACAAGATGTAGCATTTAATGCTCACGTTTCAAAAAAACACTATACAATGGACACTCTCTAACATAGACCACCTTTGACATCGTCCTTCCTTTCATCGTCATCACGTTGCGATCCGTGAGTGTTTTGAACACAATCGATCCGGGCCAATTCACGCGATTGATCGACTCTGTTCCCTCTATGCCAGAGACGCCGTCACGCGTCTCTACGCAAGCCGGGGACGCGTGTACGCGCGTGTCCAGACACATTTTCTTGTTAACGGATGGACGCGTGTGTGCACGTAATCCCACGTATATGTTAATACTAATATTTTACATCGACAGGTATCAGTTTCCGTTTCACTGTGTTTTGTTCTGTTTCTACGCGTTTCCTTTAGTTCCGTTTCACACGCGTCTCTCTCTCTCTCTCTCTTTCGCTTTGAATTGCTCGAGAGAGAGGTGAGAATATACGTAGATCGACGCGAGGGATCAACGAACATCCTCGCCCCGGGGATTCTCGAGGGGTCGAAGGAGGAACCACCTCCCGCACGACCACACGCGTATCGTAATTTCCGCGTCGTCGCGCTATCACAATCGTGCTGAAACAACGATCGAAGAAACGGTGTTTTTTCCCGATTTCACAAATACAGAACACAGTTCGATTCGATTAAGTTTTCTTTTTTTCCATTTTTTTTTCTTTTTTTGTTCAATTTATTTACCGTTCCTCTTATTTTTGCATTTTTAAATCTTTTTTACTTAAGAGTGTCAATAGGTCGTCAATACGCAAACAGTTGAAAAAATCTGATTCCATACCGATATAATAAATTTTTAGCTTACTATACACATCATCGTCACCATCAGCATAATCATAATCATCATCATATATCATCATCAGTATCATCATTGTTGTGAATAGCATCATCATCAGCATTATTTCGTAATCATTTTATCGCTTGATGATCATAATGACGATTAGTGACGATCTTCAGGTGGCCGACAAACCCCGCCCAACACTCGTTATCGCTGTCGTCATTATGATCATCGTCGCCAACGCCAGCGACGCGGTTGCTAATATCGTCGTTCTTTCGTAATTACACGATAATTATACATTACTCTTCCTTCTCCCTTTTTTACATTTTCGCGCCATCTCTTCCTTGTCCATCACTTCTTCCTAGTCGCTTCATTCCATTCGCTCGTTCATTCACGTGTTCCTTTCATACACATTTATTTCTTCTTCGATCGCACCGTTATCTCGCTACCACTCGATTTCTCTCAGACTCTTTCTCTCTCATTCTCACTCGCGTTCTCTCGTTGCCCTATAGCCGCTCTTGTCGTCGCTCATAAAATCTTTGTTTTAAGTTTCTTTACCTTCTAACATGATTATTACTTAGATACCTTACTGTTACTTCGTATACATTTTTAAGGCGATGATTCATTCAATCGGGTGAACTTATTTAGAAAACGAACAGCCAATAAACGTCGTCCGTTCGCCGCCGTCTTCACATTCCTTTCATAAGCGCTACAACATTATGTTTTCTTTTCTTTCGTTCTTTCATTTCCCTTTTTACACGCCTATACATCTCGCACCCCTTGTATAGGCTCTTTTCGTTAATCGTTCATGCGATCCTACTTTTATTTTCCATATTTTTGTTTATTCCTCTTTCCCTCTACCCCCCTTTACTCTTTTCTTCGCCGCGTAACGCGTCGCCAGGCATTTCCACGAAAATATTGATCGCGTTCTCCGACCTCGGGGGTGGTGTGTCAGCGAGCGGGGTAAAAAGACGGAGTCGTGTTCGTACGCGAGTCCACCATGGACGTTGCACTTTCGCAGGCTGCTACGGAAATGCGCCGACGAGCGCATGGACGAGTTCCACCGGCGTATGTTCCATCGGGGTTTTCATCGGACATCGATCTTCTTCATGAAAAAATAATTTAATCGTCGTTGTCGTAGTCCCTAGTCGCTGGTAAATCGGGACATTTACCGTGTATCAATCTACTCGAGAAATTCATCACAGACGGAAACGGCGGCCCAATGTTACTAATTTATATTCTCGATTTATAATTTCATCTGTTTGGAAATTTTGTTTTATTTTTTTTGGTAAAACGATTTTGATAAGGCTCTAGCTAAAGATTCCCATTGAAATTTCTCGTATGCGCGACGACGAATCGGCGCGGAATCGAATACGATCGACGGTGCGGTCATTAACAAAATTAAACAATATATCGTTCAACAAATAGAATTCGTAACACCGGTTCACTTCGATAGTGCTCGATCACGCATCATTTCGTCGACTATCATCCGCGTTCGTCTCCATGATTGTCTCGTATTTGATAATCGATTATGTATTATACGATTGTTCACCGGACGTCGCGAAATCGTCCCCTCTAGCATCGACAAGATCCAATTCGGATATCAACGTAAATATTCCACGTATACGGGAACAACGCTGCTTATTCAGTAAAATGGTATAAAGTCTCAGTCCCGAGTCGTAAAAAGCTCTTACTAAAAACATTGGAAGAATTCACATCAAAATGTTAAAAAACACATCGTAGCCGCGGGACGATTTCGAACGCGCGAGATTCTACTATTTTCGCGTTTTCTCGTATACGATGTATCCAGGTAACCAGGTCGTCGAGAAATTTCAACCGGGAAAACGTGGTGCTAACGCGTTTTCATGCTTCTGCCTTTCTCTTTTCAATTTTTTATACATTTCTTTTTTAGTTTTCGTATTTTTCGTTTCAAGTGACAGATTCGAATTGTCGAAATTTGGAAAAAAATTCGCGGATGAAGGATCGCACGATCGATTGTCGCATTCGTGAAGAGGAGCTACGCACGCGTGCTCGCGCTCACCGATCGGAAAATCGGTCGCGATGGATCTCGACGAGTGTCGGGAATTTCACCAATTAACCAGGACCTATAACTGACTTCTCTCGCACCTGAGTCTTTCGGTATACGTAGGTTATCATTTTTTTTTTTTCTTTCAGTATACTAATACGCCGCTCGACCGTGGCTAGAAAAAAATCGAGCGTCGTTTCGCGTTATCGTCCCGTAAAAGATTGATTTTTCTCGCGAATACAATTTGAAAGATCGTATTTTGAGATCAAACAGGAGTAACGAAAAACGACAGCATCGATTTTCTCGTGAACGTCACGACTCGCGGTAAGAGCAGTGTGTTTACATTAAAATTTTTATACAAGAATTGCGTGTATGCGGGCGTATTGAAAATATCGATAAAATTTGTCTCGTATGTTCTGCGTTTCTTTCGTTCGTTCGCATTTTCTTTCTCTTAAGCCTCTCTCACAGTATCCCTTCTCTTTACCTGCATTCCGTTTCTTCTGTTATCTGTCGCTAATCGAGTAATTCACTCGATTATCGACAGGTACCTAGGACAAGCTATTTCGAACTTCACGCTATTCATCCTTCCACGCGTTGATTTATAATCGACGTTTAATTTAATTAAATTTTTAACTCTTTCTCTCTAATTCATGTTCTCTCTCCTTTATCCTTACATCACAAAAATTCGCTTCGCTTGTGTATACTCTTTGCGCGTGTCGCTTCTTTCTTTCTCTCTTTCTTCGATTCTTTTCTGCGTTTCTTGTCTATCGGATAGAATTAAACGTTGAATCAATGTTTGGAAAATTATTCGTAACGAAATAAAAATTGTTCACTAAAGAAATTTTCAGCATCGTAACTGCGTCAATTAGTTTGTTAAAAAAATTGTATGAACGACGGGGTAAGTAATTTCTAAAATGAAAACGGTACGGGAAGGACGAGAAATGTGTCGAGAAAAGTGTCGAGATCGAAGTGGCCCATCTTATAGTTGCGATTTTATTCGACGATCTGTTTCGAGACAGTTCCAAGGCTCGTTCCATCCAATATACACAGCGATTACAGTCACGAGCTGCATTTATTTCGAGAATCTAATGGCATTTCGATAGATTTTGAATACCGATTAACAGTTTCGTAGAAAAATTTTATCTCGTTTCCAAACTTATTCCTGGAAATGGAAAAAATTTCGACGAAGATGCAGCCAATTTTGAATCGTTGGCAATACTCGAAATTTCATTGATTTTCAATGTTTCTCTTTGCCCGAGGCACAATGCGGTGTCGTTCGATTACTCGAGAATTTCACTGCTATATTGTAGGAAGTCTTCCTAGAAACTTTCCCACTGATACAGAAATTAAATCGATGGGCAGGTTTTTTCCTCTTTGAAACCAAACTAGAAGGATTACGTCTTACAGGGCCAATTCGTTCTGTTTCGAGACACAGATGAATAAAAAAGGGCATGGCATTCGTCTCGATTACTATCTTTAATAGTACTGAATGAAATAAATAGTATCTTCTTTAAGCTCTTGATATTTATTTCATTTATATATATATATTATATATTATATATATATGTATATATAAATATATATACATATATATATGTATGTGTGTGTGTGTGCGTGTGTATGTGTGTGTGTGTGTCCAAAAAGTGACTAATTGGAGAAAGGAAGGATTACAAACCAAGAAAAGACGAGAACGAAAGAAACCAACCAATGTGTTCCAATACGATACTCCTCGTTGTCGCACGTGTTTCCCGATTCAACCTCCACTGTTCGCCGAGGATCTCACTGGTCCACAGATTCTCCGTTTATTACCGAGCCCTTTCACCTCCCCGTGGCGCGGCTAGAGGAGAAGAAAACAACAGGAAAAGAAAGGAGCGGAAAGACGAGAGCGAGAGAATTCTGCGCGGTCGCGAACATCTCTCGTGAAGCCTTGCCAATCTTGAGTTTTCCTTTGCCCTTCTCCCTTCCCACGCTCGCCGCGGTTCAATTAACTATTTATATATATACACAATATATTATATTAATTAAACTTGTAGATCGTATGTAGTTCGCCTGTTTTTAGATTCTCGCGAGTTCCTTTTCTTTCGTAATTATCCTTACGGTGCGGGGAGACGGGGCTTGGGTAATAACGCTCAGTTTATGCGCGCCTGTGTCTACGTGTTTTCCTCTGTATCGCTGTATATGTTATATGTGTATGTGTGTGTTTACTCGTGTGTATCGTTTTCTATATGTGTGGAGTCGGACAGGTCGGGGAGGAGAGATCTGACTGTGTCATCGAGTAGAATGATGAAGAACTGTCTGATCCTCTCGCAGGTATCTATATTTTTGTGTATATATGTGTATATGGATATACATAAATATATTTATTTATATTTATATATATACCATTTTCCATATATATAAATATATATAATCCCTCACCAACTGTCGCTTGCGTATACTATTCTCCTTTCTCGCGTTCACATATTTTCGTGCACCATCCTCATGTCTGTTTCGGTGTACTTTATCCGCTTTTGCCACCCGTTTCTTTGCTTTTTTTACCTATTATTCTTGTTTCCCGCTTCTTTTCTTTTTTTATTTTTTCGACGCGTCTCCTCGGTCCAGTACGCACATCGAACACGGCACAACACACACGAGAATAATTATCGTCCCAAAGTCCAATTAAAACGCTTGCTTGTATATATATATTACAATCGGGGGAGGCAGGGGGCGCACATGTTACTTCAGTGTGTGTGTCTGTTATGTATATATTTATATTATATGATAACTCCTTCCTTTAATTAGTAAATTCATTTATAATTAATAACTGTACAAATTTCAATGTCACCTATATATATATGCAAGTGAATGTGATCGACGCTCGAGTCCGGCACACGCGTCGATTTCATTCTTCTGTCCTAAAAGTTTCTCTTTTGTTCTGCTGCGTCCTTTTGTTTCGTTCGATTATGTTCCTCTATTCTTAAATTTGTTCCATTCAGTTCCTCACGTTGCCTACATTCTTTACCCTCGCACCCTTCATTATCGGATTCGCATTTACGTTTTGATCGCGCGTACATGCGTTTGTTAAACATTCGAACAGACTATTTCTCAATTTTCCCCGCACTTACCTTCCTCTCTTTTCATTTTCTAGTAGGCTTCCGAAACGCCACCCACCACGTATCTAAAATTCTTTTCCCTATATATATTTATTTATACACCCATATATATCTATACACATGGAAGCGCATCTGCGCGCGCGCGTTTGTGTGTATATATATATACATATATATATACCGTTCGATCATATTGAATTCCATTCTCCGTAATTTCTCCCTGTATCGTGCCTTCAGAACTCCCGAATTTTCCGTATCGTCGCCTCTCTCCGCACGTGGATATCTATCTATTAATTAAATCGGATCTGAATTCGCGAGCACCGAGTTTGCCTTAATTCTGCAACCCCCTCTACCACTTTCGTTACTTGTATTTTTCTACCTTTTTATTTATCCCGCTTTTCTTACCACTCATTCTTAATGTACACATGCCCGCTAGAAATTGCCTATATCACTCTGTTCGAGGTTACCTCATTCGTAGCCCCCAATGTCCTCTCTATATAATCGTTAATTAATAATAGCTCGATCGCGACCGTATTAAAATTTAACATTTAAATTCTTCGATCACTACAATATTACACCGCGACATTTGTACACAGAACAATCACATGAATTTCCATCGTATTACGCGGCTCCTCGTACTCTCGTCCCTTCAAGCCGCGCGTCTCTCGCCATTTGTTTTCTTTTCTCTTTCTCTCCAGCCATCTTGCTTCCGGTTCCACGCGTTCCTCACGCCCCGTGTCGGCCCTTCTCCGTGAACGGAGCCTTTCTCTGCTTTGGCGAACGAATCCGCCGTCCTTTGACTCTCTTTCTTTCTTTCTCCTGTTCTTCACGAGTTTCTTTTGCCCCGCCTCGATACTCGATTTCCGAGCCACAACTGGACCGACGGCTGTTTTTCCGCTACCACCGTCCGCTGGCTCGAACAGCCGGGCACCACGAGCCTCGACGTGCGACGCTGCCGAGAAATATCTCTCCGCTTCCGCGTCGATCACGCCCCGGAGGCGACGAATCGCTCCTCGTTGCCCCCGTGCACCTTGCTCTAAACGCCAACCGGAGCACGCTGCGCTTCCGTCACGCTGCTACGTTTCCCGTTCCGCAAGAACCGTCATTCCATCGCCTACCTTCATTTGCGACTACTGCTGCAATGTGACAAATTATACTCTATTAATAAAACCGTTCGTTTTCCACTTGCCCCGAAGACGATGGAAAAAAGCGTTCTTCTCCGCTTTGTATATGTATAATTTTCGAAGATTCAGGGATTGTTTGACTATTGACTTGATTGTTATGTCCGGAAGTTTTCAAGACTGACTGAACGATAATTTGAAATAGTACGAGAATCTATGATTTCAACTGTACTATGTTTATATCTTTTAAAAATAAGAACGCATATTTTTAATGTAATCGTAAATTACTTTTTGTCAATAAATGTTCTCACAAGCACTTGAAAAATGGCACAATTTTTATTGGAATTATTATTGAACGGGATATATCGTGAACTTTAATAGCATTCAATCTTGGTGAAATATTGGAAGTAGTACAGTTTCAATGAAAGACTTTTCCCGTTCCAAGTTTTCAAGATTTTCTTTACAATCAGTCTGTTTCTATATAGCCACTTAATACTTTAATTTCTGCAATCAGGAACTTTCAGAGTCACGAAATCAAAAAATGATACCGAATGCAATAACAAAAGCAGTCACATAATATAAAAAGACAAGCAAAGTCCAAGAAATTGAAAATCCTTTCACGAGTTAAGACATCCATTCACGACCTCGTAATATCATTTCCACCAGTAATATCAAGAAATACTTACAATTTCCCAATGATAAGAACGATGTTTCATGTATTTCATCAAATTCAACCCTTTATCCGGGTTTTCATTAACGTTTACCAATTTAACCATCCGTTCGATCTTCGTTTCCGACTATCAATCTTTCCATCGTCATCGAGCTCGTCACCGACTCGATTATCAAATCAACGATGGCCGCCGGTGTCGTGTTCGATGTCGCACGTACAACGCGGAACCGGCCGAACTACTTTCCCACGTACCTTTATAAGTGATGTCCATAGTACTCTGGCGGGTAATGGTACTGATTGTGGAAGGTGGGATCACCGGGCGGCCGGTGCATCATGCTCGCCGCCTGTCCGTCCATCATGTAACCCATCGTCGCGTCCGGACTGTACGCCCCGCTCGGACCTGCGGACAATGGCGGAAACACTACACGTTACTACGGTTAGATCACTGTCCTGTAATTGGCGAGGGGATATTGGAAAAGCTTGTTGGATCCCTTGAAACCGTCATTCGCTTGCCGTTTTCTTCCCTGCGGTAAATCCAATGACGTTTTCGTGAATTTAAAAATACGATCCAACGAGCTGTGTATTGTTCTCAGTCAATGTCACGTGCTTACGCTTCTGTTTCTTTTTTTTTTTTTTTTTAGTTTTGGGGATAATAGGGGAATAGCAGTTGATGCGATATATTAGATATTGAAGGGCAGAATCAAAGATACTAGAATCAGTATACAGAAGGTCCACGGCAAGATTCACTCAAATTTAATTAATTCCCCATTTTTATTTAAAGAATTACGATAATTTGTTTAAGAACTGAAGCGGTAATGAATATTCGTGACATCGACTACATCGACGCGTTCATGTCACCTGAGAAAATTCATCATCCCTGTTCGAAAGATAGGGCATATCTAAAGTGGTGGATTCTCCTTGAGAATATTAATATATTCATCTATCTAAAACAAGATCCATCCCCCACGCAACCCTAATACCGGGAAAGAGGTACGGACCGGAAACGCACGCGACGCCAGCAATTCACTCAGGACTCGACATCGGGGGATTCAATCTTTGTCTTCGTATATCGAAACGGTCGACGCGACGACAGCACCTCTCTCTTTTCGTAAGCGGTAATGGAGCAGGAATCCACGGGAGGCTCCCCTAGTTTTAATGTCGGTATCTTAATGTATATTGCCGCGATAAATCAAGGCCACTGATTGCGTCCTACCCTCGGGCACCAATACGCGGTGAGACGAAGAGCAAATGGGACGATGGAAAGAAAGAGAGCGGTGGCGGCGTCATCTCGAAATCTCGTACCGGAGGCCGGCCATTGTCGAACACTCTTCTAAGCCTTTCTTATGCCAAATCTGGTCGGGCTATCTCCCAGGGAACGATATTGCTCGTGTATGGTCGTTTATTGCCTGTCGAATACGAGCTCGTTTTGCGAGATCCTTTGTGCGGGTTAGGCTGTTGCGTTAAGTCTTGGTTTCTTGGCAAAATACTACAGCGAATGCGAGTAATTGTTCCACGTGTTGATAAATAGCGATGGTATATATATATAGAGGAGGTGTGTTGGGTGCTGGAGATTGCGATAATCTGGATGGATAGCTGTATGCGAAAGTAATTTCGAATAACTCGTGATTTATCTCAAGGGGAATTATTTCATCTTCGCTGACGGGTATTGTAATTTGAAAGTTCGGTATTTAGAACGATAAAATTAACAGATTTTGCAACGCGCCATGTTTATTGCGTGTACGGAGCGTTCTTTGAGATACTTTGATTTTTCTTTAGGTCAGATTCGCTTAATTATAGTGGCATGGATAGTTATTCCCTTTCGAAGAATAAAGCGTAACGTTTACTCAATCTGTAGCTTCAATTTTTCAATAAGACTCTCTAGATAATAATTATGTCTAATTTTTCAGCATTTTTGCGTTTTATACGGTACAGTAGTTAATAACAAATGTACGCTTAAGTAGATACTGAAAAAATTGTAAGAAAAGAGGCTAATATCCTTAAACGCAATCGCAAGATTTTTATCGAAAATTCTCTTACAATAACGAAAATAATTTTCATATAAATTTCGCAACTGATAATTAATCAATTAAGTGCGATATTTATCTCTGTACTATTCAAGGAACAGACAATTCTAGGACGTGACGCGCTGCAAACAGACTCCTCGCGATTTGCTTCGAGGCCGTACCGTAAATCACAATTATCGCGAGTGTTTCTTTGCCTCGCCACTCTCTATCCATCCCACGACTTTTCCGTTTTGCCGGACGCGTGTTTTTCTGCCGCGAATTCCATACTTTGCCAGATTCTTTCGCTCTACCCCACGGAGGAACTCAAAGAATTGCAGATTGACGAGGGAGCACCGACGATGGCACGCAAATAATTTCATCGTAACCTCAATTCCCTCTCCGTTTCTTTATTGAAATAAAGAACCCAAAGGGATGAACCAGCATACCATTTCCTTGTTGCTGCTAAGTGCGACGAAGATGTTGAAGAAGCAATTTATTACATTAAAATAAGTTTGTCATTTACTATATTGAAATAAATTTGTTCACTTCTTGATAATGTATGCATTTCAAGAAATATTATGAAAATATGTTAGTTATACTAAATCAAAGTAGTGGAAAGGTTTAGACAGATGGTCAGAATTTTAAGTAACTAGTAGAATGCAGTTTAATTTGCTTGAGATAGATGACTTGTAGGATCACCCACTGAGCACTTACTGACACACCTTCATTTAATTTGAAATTTTTTTGAAATGTAGGAAACCCTCTTCTATAACGAATCAGTAAAGCGTCATACATGATCTTCTTTCGTGCATATATATTTGAGAAGATAAAAAGTAGGAATAATACCTAATATATTGCACAAATAAATGTCATATATAAGCTCTTGCCATCCTTTTTCAAAATCATCTTTCATTACTCAATTAATTTTAATTTAATTCCCTAGATTGAATAGAAATTAGGTACAGTATTCTGTACCAATTTATATCCTTCCTCAAAAGATTCCAGCACAAATAACAAAATCATGGTGTCCGATAGATCCTATAGAACATATTCAAGCAACTTCACAGTAACACTAACCAACCACATTCCCAGTAAACGCACACCCTTTCCACCTCTTCTTCGTCTTGGCTCGACACGAACGTAACTTTCGATTCGCGACTGATTTCGCGAGGAATAATCGAGAGAAGGGACTCTGCGAGTGCGCTTAACGATGCAATTTGCACACGGAGAAAAAGACAAGAAGCTGACGGGCACAGTGGCGTATTCCTCGAGTACGCGATTTCTTCGAACGCCTCCCGCGCGGCCAATTCCTTAATTTCCCATACTGTGGTCGGTCCTGGACGTCCTGGGACGCCCCGCTGCGTTATAGCGCGGTTTAATCACACTACAAGCGTGCGTCCCTCGTTAGTGGAATATCGTGGCGGCTATAACGCGAGATTACATTCCATGACAGCCTTCGTGGGCAACGCAAAGACGCTCAAAGGAATCGTTCTCGGGCCCTCTTGTTTCATCGGGCTCGTGATAATCGTTCCATGCACCCGTGATTGGTGGAAAACGGCTCTTACCGATCCTTTTCGCCGCGGGATCGCACACGGGGAAACGAATCGAACGTTTGTTCGCTCGTCTCCTGTCGGATGCTGCAATCTCAGCTTGTAATTCTCGTTTTTCTCGTCGTTGTTCGAGCAGGATGAGGCGTAAGAGGCTGTAAAACGATCGGTATGCTCGTATGACTTGTCTCGGGTGGATGATTATGATCCAAGTTTTTGTTGAAAGTTGCAGTCTTGTAATGGTAGTCGATAAGGACTTCATATGAGAACGTGATTTTAAACTTGCGATGATTCAGAATGATATTGAAATAGGGATCCGTTACTTCGAAATAGAGTCATTGTAATAGCGTAAAAGCCATAAACGATTACGATAGGAACCACTTTCATAGACTAACCGTGATATTGAAATATTTGTACGAAATCAAGGAAACTCTCTCGATAGTGTAAATAACAATGTTACTGATTCAAAGTCCCACTGATACATTATAAAAGTTGGAAAGGAATACAGTGATCGTATAATGGTAAAGTCAGAGGAATTTCAATATAAGTTACATACAAAAACAATCAGATGCAAAATGATACAAAGAAACGAACTAACACTATCGTATACTGAAACCATGAAATACAATTACGATATTCCACAGCGTCCAGCTCTATCCTAAATAATTTACATTTTCGGACACCCTGTATAACTCACTATTTTGGTGTATCGTAGCTCAAATGACGAAGCCTACAAAACCACGCTATCTACCATCATCGAATCAAGAACAAAAGGATCGATGGTATCTCCAGGTCGTCAGGTTCCAGAGTATCTCGAACGCTTTCGTACCTTTCATCGTGCTTTAATACACGAAGACGAACTATCGGAGGATATGATCGCCGCCTTAATGGCACTTCTTACAACGCCTTTGAGTCTCGTGGAGATAGCACTTCACAGTCGTAGAGGGAGTTCGTTAACCGAGGACCCTTCATCACGAATGTGTATACCGCGTTACCTTCCCTCAAGCTTGAGACGTGCAAGCCTTCGAGGACCGATGAACCAATGACACGAGAGGATCACACTGGTAACAAGGAAAAACTCGACGCAACGTAATAAAGCTCGTACTTAGCTCGAAGCGTGTTACTAACGCGCGTAAATCCGCGAAGTTTCTCGCCTAGGCACGCTTCGGACCCTCCTCGAAGGGGTTTAACACCGAAACTACGAGTGCAATACCGTGGTGGCCGGTCATTTATTTTAGAGACGCTCCTGGAGGAGGAGGTTAATTGCAGACGCGGCAACTTGCGAGAAAGTATGTCGAGGATGCGCCTGGGAGTAACTTTGGTGTGTCGTTTAAAGAGTCAAGACGATTCAGGCCAAGAATTTGAATCTTCGAATGGCGTTAGAATTATGTTTGTTCTGATTTTAGTGATAATTGTGAATATATATCCAAATAATAAGAAGAATACTTCAATAAATAAATAAAGACGTACATCGATTCTACTGGTAACATGTAATGTCATTGTCTATGTCATGATATTCATGCAAGATTTTTTTACCAAACATATTTTATTTTTTAATGATTCGCACGAAACTGCTCTAATTTTCAATCGCACCGCAGTTCTATAGGAAAATGATTCCAAGAGGGAATATTCTATTCTACATTTCCGATTTATTGTATTTTAGATAGAAATTCTACGCGCAGCCAGATTTCCACGCGACACTCTTTCTATATATTGTATATTGTCCGGATCACTTGTTGAGATATTCACACGACCTTCAATCAGTATCATTTTTAATTCTATCAGATTGCTCACTTTAACATACACATCCGAGTACATAATCACTTCGTTAATATAACAATAATCGACTGAATGAAATTATGTATATTTGGTACTATATTTTATTACAGATCTATGAAATTAAAGAGAGGCAGATTATTCAAAGCGAAGATCGCGCGAGGGAAGTGTCAATACTCCGTTTCCTTGACGTCCGGCGATTTATAGAATTGAATAATGACTGAATTAGCGACGATTACAAATTGGCCGGCCGCGTAATAAATAGCCAGCGAATTGATTAATAAGGACGCGTTAAACTGTGCATCGTTATAATCGATGATAAATTATGTGAGCCACTGCGGATGCAGAAACGACTGGCGAAATTTATGAGACGGTTCCCCAGCCGTATGTATCGAGAGTCGATGAAATTCGATGAAATCAAAAAAAAAAAATTAGGATAGACTATCTCGAAACACGTTTACTCTATCGTTATCTACGAATGGACATAAATATCGTCAAAAGCTATAAGAAACAAGCTGTAATTAATGGACATAAATTAGGCTGGAAGTAAAATTAGCGATGGTAAAATTCAAAATCTTATCATTACGTTGCGGATGTTTATGTGTTTATGGAATATATAAAGGTGCAAGATCGTAAAGAATGTATGCGAAGAATGCGGTGAATATATAATGTGCAAAATTATACAAAATGTCTATAATGTAGTAGCTATTACGATATTTAAACGGTAAAATATATCTCTACCGAGGGTCTATTCGTCTTGTATTCATGAATTTTATAATCATAAAAATGTATAAATTTTGCACAAACATCCAGTCTACTCGTGATATACACATAAATGACAAAATAGTAAATGTCTTGTCACATAATTGCACTGTAGGTGCAACGCTATCGCTATCCTTCTTATCGAAAATTTCTGAAAATAGACAGAATACATTTGATATTTAAAATGCACAATTTATTTTTTTAGCCCTACCTAGAGGATATACACGACAAGAAACTCGTGAAAGTTTCATCAAACGTCTGATATTTTTCTCAGCGTAATTTTGTAAAACTACACCTACACAATAATATTTCAAATACACAAAGTATCTAAAAGGCAAATTTTCATAGGAATTCCACGTCTGTAGTTATTTAGAAAAATGTGAAACCGCACAACAACTACAATCTACTGCTCGGCCACGTAACACAACCAACTCGTAAAAGTTAGATCAAACAGCCGCATCACAAGCGCAGCGCGATAGATTTCCTCTCGCGCAAAGTTTCGTCCGCGATTACCTCTGATCAGCGTGCCGGAGCAAACCGCAAAACACGGAAAGACACCTTCGTGCAGCCACTAAAGCGTATCTATTATACCGGCGAAGATAATCCCCTCGGAAACGAGGTAAAACTTCGAAATCCGTTTTGCGGGAGCGTATAGAGGGAGGAAAGGGTTGGGGGTGCGCCTTCTCGGTGGCGCGTTCGCCCGCCAACACGGGAACAACATTAGTAACTTATGGTTGCGGCCCAGCGGCTGGATGGCTGCTTGCGTTTTAGACGTAGATCCGGAGCTACGGAACCGTGGTAAGAGGTCGAAGCCTAGAGAGACCGGCTGCAACCAAGACGAGCGTGGAATCCTTTTGCGGGAAGGGGTTAAGGGGTGGAAGGTGAACGAAACCGAGGCGAACCGAGCTTCTGAACTTAGTTACCCGGCGACACCGTGAGTTTCGGCCGGAGTTCCAGTTCGAAGAGCCTGCCCGGTTTCCAGCCACGGAGAGGGCATAACCCGGGCGAGCGCGCTAGCTAGGAGTTTGCCAGGGGCTTTCACCGGCGGAACGCGGTGTGAAAACCGCGGAAGAAGGGCGGCCACCGAGCCTGAGGAGAACCAGCCGAGAACCGTGATAAATATGAGCAGTCTAAGTAACAAGCATCAGTTCCCGGGGAGTTCACGCCGTGGCCGAGTCTAGTAACGAACTTCCGGCAAGATTTAAAGGAGCCGGCAAGTTCGACCCGCCCCCCGTGAGCTCCCACCGAAATTGACGACTTAATTAGCGACGGGAACCGACTGCGAGCCGAGCGAGTGCTATGGATCTGTTTTCTTGGAAAAGTTGAGATATGGTGCAGTAGTTGTCCATGTCTTACCGACATATTCTAACGTTCTATATGGTGGAAGATTGTCGTTAGAATTTCTTTTTTCTGCAAGAATATTGTAGTTAATCGCTGATGAATACGAACGTAGATTCGACGAAACTACGTTTTTGGTCGTTTAACGCACTTGAAATTGAAGATGGAGTGTCTATGTCATATGTATTGTTTATCTAACCTGATCGACAAAAAATCATAGTTAACGAAGAAAATTTAAATCTTTCTACTATATGAATGATCTACTTACATGAACCATTTGTCCTTCGACGAATTCAGATAAATGGGGTTATACTGTATATACGTCTCTAATTTCTAATACTAAGTGACAAACACATCATGTTACTTCGTATATCATCGTGATATACGTTTCTAACATGTACTCCAAATTTAAGAATATCAACAATTTGAGACCCAAAATGGTCCCTCAAGAATGTTTTGCTAGAACAGTAATACACATCGAGAGACAAACTACCTTCGAGTCCCGTGAAAGGAGGAAGAGAGAAAATCGTCACGGTTAGTGGTTAGCAGAGGGAGCCAAAATCCTCCCTCTCCCCTTATGCAGCCCTTGTCGTTCACGGGCAAGCAAATTCCGAGAGGTTGCGGAGTCGAGACACGGATAAGAAGAAGACGGGGAAAGGGAAGAGTGATTCGTGGAGCGGAAACCGGAAATGTGCTCCGGAACCTTCAACAATCCCTCGATGAAACTATTGGTCATCCGCGACGCAATACCGGATACGCCGGATCTAATAACTCATCCGCCTGCTGCCTGCTCTCTCCCGCTCTTCCTCTCTCTCGCTTTCTCTCTCTTTTCCTAACACCCTTTCCCTTCGACTATCCATGCTGTATTTTTTTCTCTGTTTTTCGCTCTCTTTCTATCTATTCTCTTGTAATGGCGTCTCCCACTTTTTCTCTCGTGTCGTGTCGTCTACCGTTTCCTAGCGCATTGTTCGTTTCGACGACGATCGAAGATAATGTCGTCGGGCGAGGAGAGAATAATATCGGTGTCACGGAGGCCAGTGTGTATTGTGACGATTCCACAATGAATTTCTGCCGAATCGGCGGCGCTACGTCATTGCCGGCTCGTACACGAGATCCGTAAATGGTATGATTAAAACGGCTAATGGAAACAATTCCGGAAACCGGTTGACATCGTCACGGCTCGCTTGCTCGGCCAGCCTTTACATCGTATTGTCAAAACGCGGATCGCGCGGTAATTCACGTCGCATATCGTGGTCAATGTTTGCCAACTGAAGGTTTCCGTTCTTTATCTCTTACGATACTGAATATTTTATTCGATCAAAATTCCAAATATTCAAAATTACGAGCAAGAACCGTAAAGGCTTGTTGGAAGATCCGAAGAGAGCACGTACATTAATTATCTGACATTTGACATTTCATCTCGACTGATTCATATTCCATATAAGTTACTTTCGAAACCTGCTCATAATTTCAATGAATTTTTATATTCTCGTAACCAATAATATATTTGTATTTTCGTATTTATGATATCTATATATCATTTGTATATTTCTACCAAATTCATACATAACACGGAAGAATATAATTTACGTGTTAAAGCTATTCTTCGTATCTCTATGGTTAAAATAGGGAAACAGTCGAACGAAATAGAACAACGAATCTAGAAGGTTAAAAAATCCGTACCTAGAATCACTGGCTACCACGACCTTCCTCACATTCAAGATACAAAAAGCAACAGATCTATTCTCAGTAAGTCACACTATCTGAAGGAACCCTGTTGAGTGACGAAACAATACTCCCTGGTAGGACTTAAAACAACCTCTCCGGGGGATGTTCAGTGTGATATACGACACGACGTAATTGCAGGAATTTAATCAATCAGAAACATACCCTAGCGCGAGTACACGGCAGTTTCCTAGCCTTGCCAAGCCGAGTTAAGCCCCGAGGGAGTCTCATTTAAGATAAATCCAGGAGTCGGCGACATCGAGTAGAACGGCGAACTCGGGTCATCGTTGTCGTTCCGATGATGAAACGCTAGGACTACTATCCTAGATTCACTCTTCTTCTTTTCTTCAGTTAATATCTCCTCTTCTCGGTCTTTCTTTTCTCTCTTCTCAAGAAGAACGTTTTCTTCTTCCTTCTTTTGGTCGATTTTAACTTCGCCTCTTTCTTCCCTCGTACGTGCAGAAACGTCCACGCGAGAGGGGCGAGCGTGTACACGGAGTGGAAACGGCCACACACAAAGCTCCCCCTGCAGCCCTCTGATATATAGCCCCTTGGAGGTCGATGACTTCCGCTATTTTTCTTCCGCTGTCTCCAGCAAGCAACTTCCCTTTCCTAACGTGCACCCCGCCCGGCCGTTTCGGTACTTTCCTACGCTCCTGCTCTCGGATATCCAGCGGCGGACATCGATCGAGACCAGCCGGCTGTTCTGTTGCACCAGAAGATCCCATAACACCGACCAAATCTTCGGGAAATCGAGACCACGCGAGCCTTTGTTTGCCTTCGGAACATCGAACAGTCCCTTCGATCGTGTTTCATAGCGCAAATCGAACGACAACTGTATTTTCAGCAATGATGTTTCGCGTTCGAAGAAAGAATATGGCATTTGTGTATTTTAGAAAATTCCGAAGATTGTCCTTTAGCGGAATTTGTCAGAAATTCTTTTTGTTGAATGTAAGAGTCACGCAAAGTTTAATCCTGAAGCTCTGAATGCAGTATTTTTTAAAGTACAGTGGAGATAAAAATGAGTAACCAGGCAATGGGAATAGGTATCGATGAAATTTCATGAAATACGGCTTCTTTATACAAAAATGTAAATATCAATCTCAATTATTTACTAAGTAATTAATGTGTTATAAGGATATGTAATAAATGAAACTTGGCTACTACTACGATAGTTCTAGTTTGACTTTTAAATATTTTATAGTAAGAATGCTCTGGATACAAAAGCAGATATATAATAAAGGATTAAATGTAAAATAAGATGTACAATAATAGAAATTACAAATGGCACCGAGGTATTTTTATTACAAGTGGGAATTATAACAGAAAGAATAGCTTACTTATGACATTCTACTTACTGGCGTTTCATTTATCTAATTTCATTCTGGTGAAAATCATATCATCCTATCAGTTTGTTTTATACCGAAACTCGTACTTCTTCACAAAAATTTAATCCGCGAAAATGTCACAAGAGAAAAGAGCAATAACTCTAGGCTTCTGCAAACAAGAAGACACACTGTATACCAGAGAGAAGAGCAGTATCGATTCGCCTTGAGCAACGTTCAACGAAGTACTTATTTACGAATGCATAAGCAACCAGCGTTACAAGACAGATTTTTATCGTACAAGATGCAGAGCAATCTCCCTAAAGAAAGAAGGAGAGAGAAGAAAGATAGGAAGGGGGCTAAGGAAGAGAATGGGAAGAGGAGGAACGAGTATACGAAAGCGGGACGGGGTAGCAAAGAAGCTACTGCATTTATGGATGTCCTCCCCGTGACAAGCCGAAATTAATTTACCCCCTACTCCAGACCGTCGAGCGTTGGCATATTTTAACCCAGTTCTTCAGCCTCCAGTGTTTTTTTTCCAACCCCTCGACCATTCACCCTCCGCCCTCTGTGTGTTACGAGTCCACATAAATTTCTATCGAACGGACACAGACGGATCGAGATTCGCTAAATCCGCCGAGAGGCGATTCGATAAAACCCGTGGAGCGCTCGCGGCTGACTGGCTCCTTAGTTGACGCGATAAATAATTAATGATCGAACGGCCAGTATGGGCCGAGGAGAAAGGCGAAGGAGAAGGAAGAGCAGACGCGTATTGCTGGTCCATAAAACATTTAATATTTATAAGGTACGAAACGGAGGAGAAGCGAGGAGGCGGCAGGACAACCGCCTGACTCGGATATATATTATCGGATCTTATGCGGCCTATACGGTATTTAGATATTTTAATTAACCGATCGGCTATAAATTATGATAATTAAGGAGGACCAGCGCACGGGAACCTGCCTACGCTGTCGAGTTTCGCGTTGTTTTGTCTGCTCCAGGGATCTATAGACGAGTTAACATGTGCACGACGTATCGCCGTGGATCGTCTCGTCCCGAATTCGGGGATTAGAAACGTTTCTGGAATTCCCGCGTGTCGCTATCGTAGTATGCCATATGGCAAATCGAGAGACGTCGTTGGTGAAGGAACGGGATCGTTAAGATGGATTTTGCGACCGTTTCTTCAAGAGCTACTTACTCGGCCTCCTCGAACGTTATTTACGTTTATGGGAAACGGTTTATGCGTAAACTGAAGTTAAAGAGAGCCCAGGGAGACGTAGAATCGAGCGTAGAGGCTAGCAAGTTACTTATTCTACTGATCGTTCTATCGTTAAAGACTTCGGATATTTGGTGTTTAATTATGAGCCAGCAAATCATAGATAATTTGTCTGTAATTTGTTGGCGTATTTAAACCGAATATAAGAACGTATGTAATTCGACGTGCACACGAAACGAGAATTCCTTAAAAGCGCTTTTTAACGTCAATCGAAGGTATCGTCTCTCCCTCTGAATATTTATTAGGAGTCCCGCGGGGAATCAAAGTGGACGTCAGCAAACAGAAAGACGCATCACTCGGCACCTTGCTCGGGCCTCGATTAATCAAGCGTCTGGAGAGCGAACGTCATCCTGCGATTCCTTTCAATTCCACCCATCGTGCGGTAAGAGACGAAGCGGAGGCATTGAAATAATAATGCACGGCTAAAGGTGGACGAGGAATTACGATTTTAACGAGGCCAGCGGATGCAACAGCCCCGTCGGGGGCACCCCGACCGCTGGATTACAGAGAGCATTCTTAACAGTGTCAATAAACGGAGGTTATGAGAGCCACAAACGTCGGAAGTGTCTCTCCTTACGACGGACATAAATAAGCCGAGCAGCGGCTGGCTGGTCGTTTAAATGTCGCGAAGTAACTCCCCGGCCCGAGTGAACTTTGCTTCGACGCTCGGCTTCCTCGCTGTAATCTGTGGCTGCTTGTTCTTTGTATTCTTTAAGCAAGAGACTGAGTGCTCTCGCATGTGTCTGTTTGATGGTCGAAGAATATTGATGGGTGTAAAGTTTAATTTCTTCGTTGGAGGTTATTGATCTGAGCATTTTATTTCGGTGAGAGCGTGCGGACCAAGTTGAGGCAGCGCTTAATGAATTATTAGAGAATATTTTAAAATACATTCTTTACTGGGAGTTGCAGAAGATGTTTTAAATTGAGTGATCGAGATATGATAGAAGGCAGTAAGATATTAAGGTAGTGGAATATTATAATGCAACTATTTCTAGGCACCTATTTACTTATAATCATTGTACTTTATATTGTTAAACAAAATTCACCGACCAAGAGACGAGACGATCTTTTAAAGTGACTTTGTTTGAAAGGATTAGTCAAGAAGTTTCTGTCCTCCTGATGTTATAAGTTTCTTAAACTACTGGAAAATAATACACGATACTACTAATCGTTGATACTACGATGGACTAATGCATATTAAAGATGCCTAGCTTTTTGTTATTTATACTTTCTAATGATATCTAAATCTAGACTTCCGTAAAAAAAAAACGCCACATGAATAACATTACATTTTTCAATTATTCAATTTCACTTTCACAATTCACTATATCGACTAATTTTAAGCTAGAAATTAATTCGTTTTATATACTACCAAATATTCGTTGCAAGATAAAAAGGAAGACTAATTCTATTCTTTTCACTGGAAACGATTACAGTGACAAAAATAAGAGATAAAACTACCCTATAATATTTCTTCTAATAAAAAAAAAAAAAAGAAAATTCTCGCATAGACCAACACACAACTGAATGAGAAAAGAAGCAAGATGACGCGTCGATTTCATGTCGTGGAATCAAAAAACGGCCCGATGGACGATAGAACGACTTAACAGCGTCGAATGAACGGCGTCGATGCGTTTTCACGATACCACTCCCTGCCCCTTGCCTGTCCCACGAAGCGAGCCAGGTTTCTTCCTGCTTGCCATTACCGCGGCGGAGCCTTGATGGCGAAAGTGGTCTAGGGGGCAAACGGTCAACGAGACTCGAGATGAGATAGAACAGGCCATTATGGCTACGCCGATAAGATAGGTCCACCCTCCGTGATACGTAGTAGCCACGGTCAGAACGTTCTAGGTACGGGTTTGATACACCGGACGCGATCCACGGCATGAAAAATCTAGTTGGAAGAGACGAGAATGGGACGGTAGACGGGGAAAAGCAGAGGTGGATGGCGAGGGGGTGGCGGCGAATGGAAAGGGGGAGGACGAAGCGAGGGCGGTGTCCAGCGCCCCCGAGAACTCGGACCTTATCTTTTCATAGCGATCGTGACCGTCCAAGACTTCATTTCCGTGCTCGAGGAGCCACCCCAGCGCCGGTTTATACACGTAACGTAACCGGTAACAAAATGGACCTCTTGGCTCGTTTACGTGGGCACGGATTTCGCTGGAGGAAATTAGTCGACGCGTTGTATTCGACGGGGTAACCGCGTGTTCAGAATGCGGTATCAGTAGCTCTGCGTTATTAGCCGATGAAACGATTTACGGACAAAGGGTATTTCGATCTAACGATAAGAGTAAAGGTCAGCGTATTTTCGAAGGAATTCTTGCGAAGAAAGTGAATATAGTCTTTTATTTTTGTCCTTTCGGATATTTAGACAGCCTGATAAAAGTTTCTAAAACTACCGACGACTGAAATATAAGACTCCTATTCGGTTGAGATGAAACGTATATGAAGAAATACGTAATATAAGAGAGACAAGGTTTAATCTACGTATTTTATAAAGATTTAAAAGAGATCCTGAAAAATGTTCTGTGTCAAATCTATTAAATTTTTATAAGAAATTAAAAATGGATGGTTTTAACCATTCCGGCAGTTTTAATATGGCGTTATACGTACAAATACAGCGCTATATATTGATGAGTAAAAAAGAACTGTAGCAAATCTGTAAAATTACTATGAAAATTTGAGAATTATTTTACCCACTTCCAGAGATTGAGTATTAAATATAATGGACATTCGTTTGTTATTCAGAACAGATTAAATGTAACACAGAATTTCGTTAACGATATCTACAGAGAAACTGATGTGCAATGTGCTCGAATCGAGGCAACCTATCGATTCCATCTTAATATCGACAGACGCAGAGAAATTTCAGAAATTGATAGTTTATCGAATAATTCAGAACGGTCAACCTCCGTCGGCTCAATATTACGTTTAACCACTGAAAACTGAGCGCGTTGATCGAAACTCTAATACGACCGGATGCAATTTCCCCGGCTAAGCTGGTTGTGTCCCAGTTCCACTCACCCTCCAGCAAATAATAACATTTCTATAAGTCGGTCGTTTGTATTCGACGACTGGCGCTCATGCACCCCATTTCAATTAACGTATGATGTATGTCGTATAAGGAGCAGTATCCAGCACCTTTCAAACGTTGGGGCCATAATGCGCGAGGGATCGCCGCTCTAAGTAACTCTATATCACGTCTACGTGACACGAAACGCAGAGAAAAAAAAAATCTTATATGGTCGAGAAGGACAAGAATTGTCCTTGATCTTTTAACTGTCCCCTCGGTCTCCATTGTTGTTCTTTGCAGACAATGAAATATCGCTCCTTATTCGTCAAAGAATTCGTTACACAACGTGTTGACGCAAGGAACATTTATTTGAATATCGTGGATAAAGGGATGTTAATTTTATTGAGACACGATGACTTAAGATACATTTAGATTATACGCGAAGAGTATAAAGTTTGTGAAAAATAGAAGTGGTGACTAGATTGCAAATGGAAGATTTTAAGATATAAAAATTTATAATAAAAAATATCCAAAGTATAATATTCGTTATAATATTTGGTAGATAAAGTAAATCTCTGCTAAGACCTCGTTTCTTTAGTTGTGTCCATAAAAATGTAAATCTATACAAATATCCGCAAACTTATCGCAACACGTGTTACTCAAATCATCTTTGTTCTCATATAAGAGAAACTCGAACGATCTTTACTTCCGCGACAATTTGCAAAATATCAGACGTCAAACATTATACAATTAACTAAAGTACCATTTTTTCTATATTCCTCATTATTATATATCATTACGGTCTACTTAATAAAATGACCACCATACTAATTAAGGGTTACCAAGAGCACCGTACCGCCCAATTTTTCGCCCAATTCAAATCTACCACGATGTCTATATCAGAGCACGAAGTAGTCAACGTCGGCGCTTCCGATGACGTTCTCGGGAGTTGGTTTGGGTGACGTACAGGGTGTTCGCAATTTCTCCCGATTCCCGACCCTAGGACATCCATTTTATTTAGCGCACCGGTGGACCACGAGGCAAGTGAGGGGGACGTTCGACGGCCAAGGGGCTTTCTCTTTTTCTCCATCTACCGATATCCCATCAGTGCCAGCAGGAACGTTTACAGCGGGCTGGTGTCCAGCCACCGACAGAGAAAACGGAAAGAGACAAAAAGAGAGAAAGAAAGAAAAAGAGAATGAGAGAGAGAGGGGGGGTGAAGAGAGGAGAGAGAGAGAGAGAGCGAAAGAGAGAAAAAAGAAAATAAAGAAAAGAAAGAAGAGTACCTTCTTCACCATCCCCCTTCTCGACGAGTTAGCCAGATATAGAGTGGCGCGGAGATCGAACCGCACCGAACGGGGTGGAGAGAGAGACGAGACGGAAGAAGGGAACATAGAGAGCGTGGGCTGGGGTGTCTGGACCGCTCTCCCGAGATGGACACAGAGAATCGCCATTACAAATTGACAAGCTTGATTGATGGTCAGCGCGGAAGGGACGACGCCAGCCGATCCGCTGGCCGGACGAGAAGAGGAGAGAGAACGAAGGATAGGCCGGGAAGAACGGGAAGAAAAGGGGAATCGAATGTGCCAGGAGACCAAGGGGGTTGCGACGGGCCGAAGGGGATGCCGGCCAAGTGAGATGGAGTGGATGTAGTGAACGCGCGCGGCGGACTAAACTGGACTTCGCTTCGAGGGACCTTCTCTCTTTCCAACATCGGTCAGATAGCGTTCCGCGTGCAATGGGGAACGATAAGAGGATGGGGACAGGGGGCGCGTTATCAACCGAGACCTCTCAGCGAGTGCGTGACGAATGGTCCGCAAGCTGATTCGCAAGGGGCTGTTCTCGCGGACCGATCCGAATATTCGATGAACTACGCAGGATCTTTGATCGTACGAGTTTCGTTAAGGCGTCTCGATCGTTCGACTCTTGGGGTTGAAGGTAAGGAGATGGGGTTGATGCAGTGGATAGATCCCACTGATATTCTTTGAATTTTCACTGGACTTTGAAGGGAGTGTAAACTTGGTATATAACAAACGAAGTCACATCGAGTAATTTTCTGTGTACGTGTTTTAATTTTTTCCTATCAGAGTTGAAATAATTTTTTGACGCCACAGGTCCAGTATTTATGTGCAATAATAGAAATGTCTTCTCTACTTTGTATTTTGACTTGTGATCTTAAAATTTGAAATACTAATTTTCATTTCATCATCATTCATTCATTTTTAGTTTATACTAATTGTAAAAGGGGAAGAATTTGTTATTCTTCCGCTAATTCGTGAGAACATATTACAAAGCTGTCACCCCGAAATGTGACCATAATGTTTCTGTCTCGCAATAGTGTCAAGCAGTTAAAAGGATATTAAACATACGTACATATATACGTACATCCCTCAAGAGATTAAAAAGACCATACATTAATATTACTTTCACATATCTAACGTTTAAACCTTGCACGAACAAAAAACATCCTACCACGCTCCAGCCAACGATCAACCACCCAAAGCGTCCGCACCAACCCTATCCGATTAGGATCAGGCCGTAACGCGATTACGTCGCACGCATGCGACCAGGCGAATTAAAAACAAGCCGGCCAATTAAACACTAATCGCCGGATGCGTTGCGGTGTCGAACCTGGAAGGGACACTGGCTATTAACAGTCGACGGTCACGGACGTTCGCTTGTCGATCTTTGACAGCATGGGAAAACGAACAGGCGATCGTAAACGACAATCGAGCTTCTGTGAAAGTGAGCGTAGAGAGGAAGCTGAAGACGTCGTGGAAAAAACGAAAGAGCGGAATCGTTCGGTTGGAACGGTTGGTGGAACAAAGACGGAAGACAGTCGACACGAAGCCGACCTTTCCCCGTGATCTATGGCTCTGAACTCCCATATTCTCGCGCTGACCCTTGGCTACCGAATGCTGGGAATAATAAGCAAACCCGGCAATTAAGATATCTTCGACTGAGTCGTCACGGCTAGTCACTGATTCCTTTGCCCTTTTCTTGGACATCGTTTCTCGGTACGCGTAAATCGAATGCGTCTCGTAAAATCGAACGCGGGTCCGGCCATGTTTATTGAGACTGCGGTGGCAGGCGATTCGCGATAAATCGCGCTTGTCGGGAACAACTGGCCGGAAATCGAGATTCTCCTGGTACTAGAGAACGCAGATTCTTGGAATTACTGAGAATTTCGTCCTTTTGATATCAAACCCTTTTGGAAATGACAATCCAAGTTACCAAGATTCTAGCTGTGGGAATATTGTTGTCTCGTCTAATGTTTTTTATTTAGAGCTTTCAAAATAAAGAATTTTTTAATTGTTAAGAATATAATTCTAGAAGAATTCTAGGGTTCTAGAAGCGTCATGGTTTTCGAAACTAGCCCCTTTAGCAAATATTGGAAGCTAAAATTTTTGAAACAAAAATTTTTTGAGTGACCAGGCAGCGTTGTTCTTTTAGCAAATGCTCACGTCTAAAGTTCCTTAATTACCATGCTTTTAGCCCTATGCTACTCTTTTAGCCAATAATTACACTGAAAATTTTGAAAATAAAGACTTTGTCAGTTATCAAAATTCTAATCTTCCATATATTACGTTCTTTTTACAAACGCCTCCATTGAAAGATTTAAGAGCATAGAACTTGCAAGTTATCAAGATTTTAATCTCAAACAGGTTGTTCTTTTAATCAAGGCTTGCGCTAAAAGCTTTGAAATACTCAAAGGAGAAAGAAATTTTCTCTTTCGATTAGTAGCACCCTAGTTTGCAAAGGGTGCAATTAATCATCGTCACCATAAAACTCCAATCTTGGAATTCCAATCGTAGCTAGGTGATGAAAAACACTCGACCGACTTCGTGCTATCAAAAACAGCTTGTTCAACAGCGGGAACGAAGGGAAACAACCGTTGGAAGGTTCGCGCGAGCTTGGCCGACGCCTTTTATCGCGGCATCGTTACGAAATGCACCGTACGGTCACAGCTTTACGGTACTTCGGGGCCGCTGTTACGTTTTTACTGCGTCGTTTCACGAGCACGCGAAGGGACCACGATTCTGGCTATGTTGCTTGCGCGTCGTTCGCGCGTTGGCGTCGGGACGTCAGGTTATTGGGCTAAAGGTAAAAGAACGCACGAGAAACATTCTGCTATGAAACATAGTAGTTATCTGTGCCTATAAAACGATAAACGTTTCATTCAACGAGGAAGGGATGATCAAACAGAGTTTCAAATTCCTTAGAAGTAAACCAAAGGTAATTTTAGGAAATTTTTGTTTCGCGAGATTCTTTTTGTGAATTGTGATAGTACGAATGAAGTA